>NC_056733.1:795777752-795820252 GCF_019279795.1 Protopterus annectens | reverse complement strand
TTGTTATGGAAGTCCACTATTCATAGAAAAAAAGACTTTTAGAAACAACTACTTAGATTTCACTAGTATGCATCCTCGGTTCATGAAAGTCAATATGGCAAGAGGTCAGTTTATTCAGACGCATCTTGTTGGGCTGATGATGTTAACTTTGTTACTGAATGCAATATCCTAAAATTGTTGCTGGTGGAAAAGAAAGTACACCTCCACTTCTACTAGATAGGATCATTACTGAAGTTTCCTGTGAGGCCAGGGCATCCAATTTCCCCCCATTATTTCTAGGGCTTTACACCTAGAAGACTAGCACAGAACTTGTAGCTCCTTCCCCGTCTGTTACAAATTCCTTGCTTGGTACTGTTCCTTCAGATCCCAATAATATTCCCTCATTCCGGTATAGTATCTCCCTCTCCTGAGACCCCTGTACGAGACTGGTCAGTTGCTTTTCCTATCCCTATTTGTAGGGATGCTGTTCCCATTAGGAATATTATTCTCAATAACTGGGATATTTTGACAAATAGTCAAGAGGTGTCTAATAAATTAGGAATGACTCCAGTTTTTTTACACAAGAGAACCAAGTCTCTTAGAACAGCTGTTGATAATAGAGGCTCTCACTTTATTTTAGATGCTTCCACTTCTTCAGACAATACAGTTGGTATGTTTCCTTGTGGCACTTGTGTCACTTGTCCATACATTTTCAAAGGCAGTGCTTATGTCTTTAAACACAATCATTTCAGAATCCAGTTTCATAGTCATTTAGATTGCAAATCTATGAATGTTATTTATGCAGCAGTGTGCAATTCTTGTCCTGCATTCTATATTGGCAAAACCTCTAGAATGTTTTCTGCTAGAATAAAAGAACATTTGGCAACAATTAGAGAGGCATGATTCTAAAATGCCCTTGCTAAGCATAGTTTATTATAGCAATAACCCATACGCTTGGTAGGTAATACTAAGTACCACGGTTGGCGTGGTTTGGTCCTTTGCGCTTAAGAGGACCAAACCACGCCAACCGGGATGAAACAATTAACATTACCCACCGAGCCCAAGGCGTATTACACTGTGCTATTATACTATGACATTATGCCGTTAAGAAAAGGCTGTACTTTTCTTAAATAATGGCATAATATATAATCGCCTGTTTACTGCCCTTCCGCAGATGTCTGGCATCGCGGCCCAGTTTCTGATGATGTACTGCGGCGCCTCGCGCAGTACATCAGAGTTGTAAGAAACAACGGAGAAAAGCAAGATCCTCCGTTGCTTTTTTGAATGTTTAAGCTATGTTAAATGAGTTTAACATATGGCGAGACAGTTTTAAAAATAAGCAAACCGAGATGTCCGCTGCTTTATTTTTGGGTTCAACTGTGCACCATTCGCTATTAAACTCATTTTGCTTATGTAGCTCATTCGATAAAAAGCAGAGAGATCTTGCCTCGTTGCGCTTTAGGTCTGCCGTGCAAAACGCCATTTATGTTAAATGGGTTTAACATGGCGAGACAGCTTAAAATAAGCAGCGAGATCCTCTGTTTGCTTATTTTTAAAAGCTGTCTCGCTATGTTAAACCCATTTAACATAGCGGGTAGATACAGTTTTCAAAAGCGAAGTTATACTAATGGAAAAAAGTCCGAGCGAGCACGGACCTTTCTCCATTAGTATAATCCTCGATTACATGAACGGGCACGCTGGCCAATCAGCGTACACGCGTTTTCGGGCGCGGTCATGGTATAATATGTGATAATTTTGCCGGAGTTACACTTTTTCTTATATAATATTACAGAAGAAGATAGATTCCTTCTTTGGTGACATCAATACACTACTTGAAGTAAAAAGAATTAAGTTGGCAACTTAGATTCAATTCAGATGCACCGCCTGGTTTTGAATGAAAGCTCTAAATATTAAATGTGTTCTCAGGTGCATAGCGCTAAAGTTTCCCCTCTTACCCAAACACTGTCTTACTATTGAGAGACTGCTTTTTTTATAATGTTTTTCAAAAAAAAAGGTCCTTCAAAATATGTTCTTAGATGATATGTAAATCTTTTTGAAGTTATTTAACTTCTTTATGTTTAAGCATATATTAACATTTGCTTTTGCTTCAGTAGTTGTACTGCTACAGCTCTTGTTTATGTAAACACTGCTCACCCTTGGAATTTAGTATAATTTCCAGTATTTTATTGGCTCTGAGATTTACATTATTTATATACTGTCTGGTTTCAGTAGTCTGCTCTTTTTTGGTAACACCCACTAGGGTATATATACTGTGGTTTTCATCTTACTGTTTGATAAAGATGTCCTTCAAGGATGCATCTGCAGTCCTTACAAATGGGTTGTCCTGGCCTCAGGCAGCCCTTCGGTCGGCCGGATTCCAAAGTCTGGGTCTGGCCTCGGCTGATATATAAGCACTTCACCCGACGTCATAGCTGCAGTTCAGCGGGTATAAAGGCATCAGCCCGCGCCGATTTTCACCTCGGTCTTTCTTGCCGCGTGGCCCCAAGCAGAAGCTGTTCGCAAGTGCACCCAGCGTTGGTCAGAACCAGGGATTACTCACTACCGAGACTTCTAAAAGCTAAGTACCCGTTAGGGGACTCTTTCTTACCACAGACACCTTGAACTTTGCTAAGGGGGCAGCATCAGGAGGGACAAAAGTGCAGAGACACTAAGGATCAATTCAAGCACGTAAATGTCAGAGATGCTTGCCTTGATCAAGGCACACAACTCTGAATCATTATTGACCCCTAGGACCTTTTCAGGTTGCTACAGACTAGCTATGTTAGCTTCACATCACAGTCTCACTCTTACAGGCATACTATATTCTGTCAAATCAACATTATATGGTAGATAAACTGATCAGGACCAGGATAGACCCTCATGAATGGAAATTAGATCAGGAGGATTTGATCTATCCGTAGATAGCTTAAGTAGACATCTTTGCCTCCTCCCTGAATAATCAACGGGCAAGATTCTGTTCTAGGACTCCATGCAAGAAGGCCTAGAAGATGGATGCCTTTTCTTTTCCTTGGATAAGAATGTTTCCTGTATGCTTTTCCACCCTTTCTACTAATATACAGGGTACATTTGAATATTCAGGAGGAATCCTCCCAAGATCATTGTGGAGAATCCCTTCTGGCCTAGACAACCATGGCTCTCTCCTTTCTTTTGGAAGTGGTCAGGGCCAATTATCACAAGCTCCCTCACACATCAGCCAGCTTCATTTTACTGCCTGCATGATGGGTCTTAATTCCTGGTTTGCAGCTGTTTACTGAGGACATGCAGCAGGCACTAATGGAGGCAAGAAAGCTTACTAGAAAGTTTTATATTAATAACTGGAAAAAGTTTTTAGTTTGTGCCAACAATATAGCCAGCACCCTTCCAGAGCTAGTTGTTCTTTTGTTTGAATTGTTATCCTATGGCCGTTCTTATTCCTCGAGGAAGGTTCATTTATCGGCCATTTTGGCATGTTTACCCATTGATCCTCATTTAACCTGGCTGACTTAAGGTCCTTAATACTGAAATCAGTTTTACTAATTGCACAGAACTCTCCAAGAAGAGTATCTGAGATGCAATCTCCTGTGGTGAGTCAGTCTTATCTCATTTTTTCACAGGGACTGGTTTCTTTGAGAACCAATAGTTTCATAGGTAAGTACTAGATTAACTGCCCTTGCAGGTCATATTAAACCTAGCCAAGTTCCCTTTTTGTGGTTAAAATAACATATTCCATTTGGTTATTGATTGACTTTATTCATCCCATAGTCAATTATATATTGTCCCAATAAATATAATTGGGATTATACCATAGATAATCTGAGGGGACGAGTGCATGGAATAAAGTATTTAGGAGCTGCCTCTGTCTATTAGGAATTCGGGGGGGGGGGGCAGTCCTGGGTTAAATCTTCTGTTTCTGTTTCCCATCCATAGATCCAAGTTGTGCTTGAAAATGGACAGGGGTGAAATTTTTTTTTATGTTAATGAGATCATGTTCCACAGCAGCAGTATCCTCTCCTAGATATACCTGCCCCTTCAAACCATTTCTTGATGTTGCAGAAAAGGTTTGATCCTTAAAGAGAGTATTTTTAATGCCATTTGACTTGCTGATGTGCAGTAAATCCATCAGTAATGGGTGAGAGGATGCCTTCTGTGACAGACACAGGTCACGTCTTAGCAGTATGTAAAATTCAGACTGTATGGACAAGTCTTTGAGTTGGTCCATGTAGGACATGTTGTTTAGATCTTGTATCCTTTTAGCAAGGTATCTCTGTGGGAGTTCCAGTTGTTGCATTTGTCTGGACCGATGCAAGCCAAAGGTGGCATTATATTCGGTGACTGGCCTAATGAGAGGTGAGTAAAGGGGAATAATGACATCCCTACATCTAGACACACATCCTTTGTTTTGGTCAAATGTTAGATCACTGTCCACATAATTTCCCAATTCCTAAACAATTGGATCAATTCTTAAGGGCGTACAGTCCATGTGGTAGTTCCTTGGGGTGGCTAACTTTCCAAAGGATACAATAATACATTTTTGGCATTTAATTTTAGTCCTTGATTTTGGCACCAGTTACTTATTTGAGACAAGCCTACCTGCAGGATGGCAAAATGTGGGAATTCAGTAACTGCTCCTAGCTTGCATTTACCTGCAAACTTGGACAGATCGCTTTAGTATTGACTTTTACTTCAGAAAAGTAGTTGTCACGCATGAGAGGTCCCAGCACAGAACACTGGGATGGACACCACTAGTGACTGGTCTCTTTGTGGAGGTAAATTCCCCTGTTTTGATTACCTATATCTTGTCTGCAAGCCAGTTGGCAATTCAGGTGACACAGTGGTTATTACCAGTTTATTTTCTAGTTTTTTCTCCTATGTCTGAGTTGGTAATTGTCAAAAGTTTTGGCCTGGTCGAGGTATGTGGTGTGTACCATTTTCCGTTCATCCACTATTTTGGTGACCTGTTCAAAAAGTCACCAGGCTGAGTAATCATGGCATGCTCTTGATGAATCCAAAGTGAGAAGGCTCCAATGTTTGGAATTTCTGTATGCCCTGATTGAGTAATTCCACAATAAGTCTTTCCATGGCTGTGCATATGAGCAGGTCAGACTTATGGGTCTGTGGAAGGTCCTCACTTATGCAGGGTAACGACTGTAGCTGTTCTCCATTTGCTTTGTACAAAACCTGTATGGAGCCTGAGGCTGAACAGTGTAAGGGGTGTGATTAAACCATGCTTCTTGCTATTTAAGATGCATCCATTTATTCTGTAAAGATCTTTTATGAGACTCAATTTCAAGTAGCACATGAAGTTATGAAGACACTTTCTCTACAGAGAGATACAGAGAACTGAGATAGTCCAGTGAGCAACCATAATGGCACAGAATACCCACTGTAAGCCATGCTATGAAACAGCAAAGTAACTTTATGTACATGCCATTGAGGAAAGTAGGGATGAGAAAGATATTATAGAAAGCTTTGTCACTTAAAGGGATTGGTTTGGTTTAGGAATACACTATCTTTTAGTAAAACTTCCTGTACAAGCACAAGAGGACGTATTAAAAAGCAGAGGGGATTATTTGTCAAAGGTGATTGAGCATATGTTTAAAAAAGTATTACAAAAGAATGTGCTGTGAGATTTTACACAACAGGTTATATTGCACTAGGGGACAAGGTGAGTGATGGCTTAGGGGTTGTGAAGGCAAATGAGAAGGGTGAAAATCGGGAATGAGTTGGGGATGGAGGTTAAGGCTTAGAAAAAGTAGTAGAAACAGGTGAAGGCTAATTTAGGTATGTTAGATATGTTCTTCATGTTTCACTGTTGCAGTCATCCCATCTGGGTTATCTGCCTGCAGGTAGCCTTCAGCCGGCCTGAATACCAGAGTCTTTGGATTTCTGCGTCGGATGCGGTCACTTCTTCCATGACATCAGGTCGTCAGGGGTATAAAACATGCAGTCAACGCCATTGCATCAGTCTTTCTTGCTGTGCGGTGCCCGAAGCAGAATCAGTTCGCAAGTGCCGGTCAGCCGACTCCTGAAATTTTTGTTTTCGAGTTTCAGACCTGAAGTCTTCAAAAAGTAAAGTACCCCGTTGGGGATCCTTTTTTCTTGTTCTAACCGATGTCAGAAAAAATTAACAATTGTCTTGCCTGTGGAAAGCAAATACCTCATAAAGATTTTCATTCTTATTGCATCATCTGTTTAGGCCCAGACCAGGACGTCCCTCACTGTCGGTTTTGTGCCTTGCTCAACGCCCGTACTATTCGTCGTCGGGCTATTTTTGTAGCTAAATATTTTCATTCTCTATCTCTGTACTCCGAAATGGCTTCGTTAAGCCATCCGACTACCAATCTTCCGAAAAAACATAAGGATAAAGACAGATAAAGACCGCATAGGTCCAAAACCGCCAATGATGCTTTCATTAAGCTAGTCGCCAATCCGCTGGTACTCAGTGAGGTGCTTTCACAGCCCATGATGCCCGCTACTACAGATTCGCAGGCCTCTACTGAGACCCATTCGGAGTCTGGTATGCCGCGAGATGCTTCCTTGACTATGGAACCTGTGGATTTCTCTACCTTGGATGTAGGCACCAGCTTCTGAGGGTGTATTCAGGCCTACCGATTTTCATATTAAACCGACTTTGTTTCAAGCTAAAAATATCAAATTCTTCAGGCCTAAAGCTCGCACTACGTCTAGAAAACCAATGACCAAACCACATTCTCAGGCCCATATGCCTCAAAAACAAATGATTAGAATGGCTGAAGACCTTATTACCTTAATTAGGAGGTCAGCCTTCCCCCTCTAAGAGACATAGAACTGATTTTCTTTCTGATTCCTCTGACCAGGAATCTGATATCTCTGTTCCTTCTGACTACTAGGATTTACCCTTATCTACTTATGAGGATTCTGATGCAGAGGATTCCATTCCATCTGCTTCCCCTCCAGAATATTTTTCTTTTGGTGAAATCTTGCATACACTTAGGGAGCATTTTTGCTGGGAAAGCCAGGACTACTCTGAGTCCAAAAAGAGACTTAGGGAATTCTTACTCCTGCCTCAACACAGGCTTCTAGCTATTCCTCCTGTTTTGGAGATTGTAGATGATATCTTCTTGGAATCCAGTCTTACCCCAGACACTCTACATCCAACTCCCAGGAAACCTGACAGGTACTACAGAGTACCTGACTCTCACAAATTCCTCTTCAGGAATCCTACTGCGGATCCAGAGACCATTTCCCAGGGACCAAAAGGCATTAAGGCTACTACTGCCAAAAAAAACTCTAGAGCTTTAGACAGATGGGGTAAGAAGATGTACACTTCTGATACTTTGGCCATTAGGGCTTTAAATTGCCAGTTTCATATGTTAAAGTATCAGCAACATGTTATGGGGCTACTTAAACAGAAAATGACTTTGATTCCTGACTGTGCTGAACACAAAGATTTGCAAGAGTTGATGCATTCTGCTGAACAAGTTGGTAAATATACTTTGCAAGCATCTTGCAGGGCTGCTGCTGTCACTGGGTCTGTACTTAGGCATGCTTGGCTTAAGGAACAAAATTTGCCAGATCATGTTAAAGCTAAATTACTGGATGCACCCTTAAAACAAAACCGCATTTTTTGGTAACAAAGCAGATGAAGTCCTCAAAAGGATGGAGGAAAATGCAAAATCTTTGCAAACTGTTAAAGATTTCTTACGAGTACAGCCTCCTAGATTCAGTAAGCATTGGCCTTCAAAGAACTGGTCTTTTCCAATCCCTTCCAGCCCTTCTCAGTCCATACCCAGGAGCAGCAGACCACCAAGACTTCAGTCTCAGGCTATGCACAGATCTAAGCAGTGGGGGGCTCCCACTTCCAAAGCAGGGAGTAGTAAGCCACCCCCCTATGGACAAAACGCCACAATGACTTATCCTTAACTCTTCCAAGCTCTGCTCAACTACTTGCTCTCTTAGGAGGAAAGCTCGCTCTGCATGCAAAAAACTGGGAACTCATTACCCTGGACAAATGGGTTTTAGACATAGTTTCCTGAGGATACAGATTCCACTTCCAGTCATGCCCAACCCCAAGTGGTTGGCCAATCAGTGGGCAGAGGCCCAAAAACACGCACTCTCTCCTCAGGATCAGGGTTATTCAAACTGTCCCAGCAGAACAAAGGGGACAAGGTTTTTATTCAAAACTGTTCCTGGTTCCCAGAAAAGAAAACTCCTGGCGTCCTATCCTGGACCTATCTATTCTCAACACCTTTCTGGTGGTTCCAAAATTCAAATGCAAACTCTTTAACAGCTTCTTCCTATGCTAGCCAAGGATGCCTAGCTGGCAACCCTAGACTTAAAAGAAGCTTACCTGCACATCCCAATAAGGGAATCCTGCAGACAATACCTACGTTCTCTGCACTTCCCTTTGGCTTATCTACTGCGCTCAGGGTATTCACAAAGTGCCTTGCTCTAGCCATTGCATTTTGCAGGCAGAGAAGTATTCAGATTTACCCATACTTGGACGATTGCCCGATTCAGGCAGAAAGTCAGGACTTGCTATTACAACACCTGGCATTTGTAAAGAGACTTCTAACCTCACTGGGGTGCTCCATCAATGAGAAGAAATCACACCTAGTACTCTGCCAACAGATTGTATTTCTGGGAGCAAGCTTGAACACAACTTCCCAAATGGCATTCCTCTCTCCGGAGAAACAAGTTTGACAACCTACCGGCCACAAAAACCCAGCTATCTGCAAGGAAAATCCTGCAAGCCCTGGGGTTTATGGGTTCATGACTTCTTGGATTCTGTTAATTCCACATGCAAGACTGCATATGAGGAAACTTCAGTGGTATCTAAAAAGTCTATGGTGTCAGCATTCTCAGGACCTAGAAACAATGATCCTTTCATTCCCTGTCTAAGGGCAGAGTTCCTTTGGTGGGCCGAGGCCTGTTTTCACAACAAGAGGCCCCCTTTCACTCTACCCCCTGCTGCCCAAACCCTAAAAACAGACACATTAGACTATGTATGGGGGGCTCACATGGCAGGACAGTGCATTCAGGGCAAATGGAACCCAAAACAGATGCACATGCAAATCAATCAAAAATAAATGTTGGCTGTACAGAATGCTCTAACAGCCTTCAAAAACCTTATTCTTCCAGGACAACTATTGGTGAAGACAGACAACACCACAGTTATGTGGTACATAAACAAGCAGGGGGGAACCCATTCCTACCCACGGCTCTGTGGAACACAGCCTTGATCTACCAAGTGAAACCTGTAAACTCAATTCCTGCCAGGCAAACAAAATTCACTGGCAGACAACTTAAGCAGAAATCTCATGGACCCACACAAATGGAAACTGGAACCGAAAATATTCAAGCTCTTGAGGAACAAATGGAGGACGCCAGAGGTAGACCTGTTTGCCTCCCCTCAGAACTACCAATTGAACAAATTCTGCACCAGAACTTCCCACAGTCATGCTTGAAAAGTGGATGCCCTGTCCTTTACCTGGGAAAGCCTCTCAATTTATGCCTTTTCCCCTCTGCCTCTCCTCTCGAAGGTGCTACTAAAGATCAAACAGGACAAGCCAAGGGCAATAATGATTGCCCCAGACTGGCCACGCCAGCACTGGTACCCCATTTTGTGCAGTTTGACAGTGCTGCAACCATGGCACCTGTCTCAGATCCCTTCCCTGCTGTCCCAGCAGGCAGGCCAGATTCTGCACCCTCAACTGCAAAGCCTGAACCTTGCAGCCTGTCTAATTCCCTGAGCTCACCTCTAGCAACCCTCAGTAAGCAGGTGCTGGATGTCATTCTTGAGGCAAGGAGGCCTAGTACAAGAAAATCCTATTCAGAAAAGTGGAAAAGATACTGTTCCTGGAGCCAGGCTCAGGGGATGGGCACAACAGTGCCCAGCTTACCTCATATTCTAGATTATTTAACAGAAATGTTCCACAAGGGCCTATCTTTCGCTTCAATTAAGATTCATGACTCTGCCATTTCAGCACATTATAATACTGAGCCACCCCTCTTCTCTCATCCCCTGCTAAAACAATTCCTTAGAGGGGCCAAAAATTTAAGACCCCCCCCCCAGGAGAGCTCCCACTCCCACATGGGACCTTAACTTTGTATTGGAAAAACTCACTCTTCCCCCCTTTGAACCAGCTGCTACAGCAGAGTTGAAATTCCTTTCTTGGAAAACAGCCTTCCTTCTAGCCATCACTTCAGCAAGAAGAGTGTCTGAACTGCAGGCCCTCATGGCAGTAGAACCCTTCATTATCTTCAATGCAGACAGGGTTTCTCTCTGGACCAATCCATCCTTTATGCCCAAGGTGGTGTCTAGTGTGGCTCTAAACCAGTCCATTCATCTGCCTAATTTTTTTTCCTAATCCTCAGAATAAGGGGGAAAGGATACTGCATTCTCTGGATGTGCACAGACAGCTCAGATTCTATCTGGTCAGAACTAAGCCTCTCAGAAAATCTGACCAGCTGCTAGTCAGCTTTGCCGCAGGGGCAGAGGGGAAGGCCATTTTAAAGCAAACCATTTCCAAATGGATAGCCTATTGCATCCATTTCTGCTACAAGCACCATGGAAAACCTACCCCACAGGGGATAAGATCACATTCCACCAGGGCTGCATCTACCTCTACAGCATTTCTCAGAGGAGTCCCTACCAGGGACATCTTGGAAGCTGCTACCTGGAGCTCTGTACATACTTTCACCAAGCATCACCACCCACCTATCTTGTCTAAATCCAGAGCTGGATTTGTCACAGCAGTCTTAAAGATTATTAGGGCTAGCAATAAGCACCTGTAACTGCCTTCACCCTTCCTCAGCTTTGGAAATCAACCCGTGTGTGATAACTGCAACAGTGAAACATGAAGAACATAGTACAGTTGTGTACACTTACCATAAATGTAGATGTTTGAGTGTATTCACTGTTGCAGTCCTGGTTACCCTCCCTCCAGCCGCCTGACTTCTCTTGGCTCTACCTTTCTTTCTTGATTGGCATATATTATATCGTGTGTATTTGCTTTTTGCTGGGGATGTTTCATACCATATAATTGCTTCCTATTGTGTGGGCACCTGACATCTGGGGCAAGAAAAACTGATGTAATGGTATCAGCTGCATGTTTTATACCGCTGACGACCTGATGTCATGGAAGAAGCGACAGCATCCGACGCAGAAATCCAAAGACTCTGGTATTCAGGCCGGCTAAGGGCTACCTGCAGGTAGATAACCCAAATGTGATGACTGCAACAGTGAATACACATGAACATCTACATTTATGGTAAGTGTACACAACTGTACTTTTCTGGATAACTGTCAAAATTGAAGAGATGGCATACAATGGGTGGAAACAGGCGTTAATGAGGTTAAAGAGCATAGTACATGGAGGCAAGCAAAATGTTACAAAGAAGATACAGTTCAAAAGAGAGCTGAATGAAGGGGTAAGATTGTAAATAAAAGTTTAATATATACACACACACACAAATATATATATATATATATATATATATATATATATATATATATATATATATATGTATATACACACACACACCTATGGATCTACTTCATATGGTCGACATTTCAGAATGTCGAAGACCATATGATCGACATTCAAAATGTCGACCATAGAATAAAAAAAAAAAAACCACAATAAAAACTTGCCTTCATGCTGCTAGCGGGGGGGGGGGGTCTGCTTGGAAGTAGGTATATATCTGGTAGCTGTTCACTAAATTGGGATTTGATAATTTGGTGGGCTGTCCCCCCCCCCCCCCCCCAAGCATAAGGGTGGCAACAAAGGCTCTGTGGCTTACCTTTAAGCTTCCTTTTGGAAGAGTTTTAATACCGTCACTATTTGTTCCTCTCACCTCTGCTATGAAGAACATGGCTGAAATTTTCTTTGCAGACCTGCACTGAGGTAATGACATAATGCGGTCAGTATCAAGCATTAGAGTCTAGAATCTGATATCAGTTTTCATTCTGTCCTCCGTCCCTGTGATCCAACTCCACCATTACTAAAGCGTCTAGCAGCCAAAAACTCTCGAGCTTCTCTCTTACCCATAATGCTCCAACTCCAAGTACCTCCGATTTCGTTGGCCACTTTACACGAAAGGTATGACTTTTGAACAGGTAAGTTTTTAAATTTTTGAATTTTCTATTTTTTCCTTGCTAAACCTTTCTTATTCTCATATTCCTTTTACTATTTAATCCCTTACCTAATCGCCTACTTTTTAGCCATTTATTCTACTTAAAATATCTCTGTCCTTCCATACATTTTTATACCTTCGAATACTATTGTTAGTTTTATTTCCTCTTTCTCTATGTCCAGTGTAGTTTACTTATTACCATTGCTTGAATTACCATTACTTGTAAATTTTTTCCTACCTATCACTTTTATAAATAAAAAAAAAATCTCTTTTCCTAATATTTCCTATTTCGTTTCTACTGTTGAATTTCTCCTTAGAATCTGTTTTTTTTCTTCACTGTTCCTACCATGGCAGAGAAAGAAAGAGTCCAGCTGGATTCAAAAATTGTCTTAAGTGTGGGCACAAGATTCTATTATCAGATGCCCACATTTTGTGTGTGTGTTGCCTGGGACCTCTCCATTTACAAGAAGATTGCTGTAGCTGTGACGGGTTTAACCCTAGAGCCCTGGTAGAGATTAAAAATAAGTTGATGTTAAAAGGGCTTCTATCTTCTTGCGGAGAGGCTTTATCTGGAGCTATGTCCCTTAAAAAATCTAAATCTCCTTCTTTGAGCCCTTCTACCTCTTTCTCTAAGGCTTTGGAGCAGCCAAGAAAAAGACCTCCTTCTGATTTGACTTCTCCTTTGGATCCTAAAGGGAAAAAGACTACATTTTCAGATCTGACCTTAACCTCAGATCCAAAGCTCACAAAAAAGGGATTCATTGGATTTGACCTCAGCATTGGATCTGAAGCAAAAGAAAAAAAAAACATGTGAGATCAGACTTCTTCAGATCTGATGCATAAGCCAGCTGATCCAGCTACTCCATCCAGTATTGCTAACCTTAAAAAGACTAGATACTCCCCTTCAGTAGAGCCAGCTCCCCCAGGGTTCTCTCTCCCTGTTTTGGAGAGACCTAGGTCCCCTTTGAGATTTTCCACTCACTCTTCTAAGAGCTTAACAGAAAAAGAATGGTGGGAAGAATTTTCTTGGTGCAGACACTTGATGTTTGCTGCTTCAGCTCCTATCTCTCTGGGTCAGGAGGTCCGAACTTTGTCACACCCCCTCTTCCAGTTCCTCTTTTGACTCATTCCACCATCTAAGAGTCCATGAATCTGAGCTGTCTGACTCTGATCCAAGGATACCTTTATCATTGGATCAAAAGTTCGCTCTGAGCACTTCGGTTCATTTGGACCAGGAGAGCTCTCAGAACCGAGACTTCCCTGTCAGATCTGAGATGTTGGAGTCTACTCTGAAGTTGTTGGAGCAGTCTCTGTATCTTGGAGCCTTGGCAAGGGTTAGCGCTGCTCCAGCTTCTACTTCTGGGGGATTGCCATTGGAGCAGGGACTGTCAGTTGTCTAGAAGCTTGCCATTTTGGATCTGAGGTCCTTTCCATCTCTGGGAAGGTTTGCCTTTGAGACTGTGGAGAGAGCATTGTCTGTCTCAGCTACGCAGATGGTTTCTACCCCCTTGGATCCTCAGTCTACAGCCTTGACATCTCTGCTCTTGGAGTCTCAACCCTCTTTTCCATAGGGACAGCCAGTACTGAAACCCCAGGCTTTCAAACTGGGTATCCTGGCTTCTTCGGATAGCTTCCCAGAGCATTCCCCTGAGGAGGTCCCTAAGAAGAAGAAGTAGTGCAAGAGGAAGCACCTGGACTCCCCAAAGGAGTCTATCACAGAAGATACAGACTTCAATGAGTGTGAGGGGTCTCCACGGTTACCTCCTGAAGATATCTCATTTGGAGGCATCCTTGAAATCTTGAAACAGAGAGGTGGCTAGATGTCCAGCAGCCCTTCGTCTGAGGAGCCTGTATTCCTGGAGGCTTTCAGTACTGGCTTGTCCTCCTCTGTGAATCCACCCGCCGACGAGCTCATTCAGCTGATCTCTCGGCAGGCTTGGAAGGATCCCAATACAGTTGAACCAATACTTCAGAGACCTGACAAAATTATGGCACCACCGGTGGGCAAGCAATTTTGGTAAAAGGAGTTACTGTTGAATGCCATGGTCATGGCGGTGGCTACTAAAAAGCAACTTGCTGAAGAGAGTTCCACTGTACATCCCTCCAACAAGGAGTCTCTGACAATGGACAGATTTGGGAAATGTGCCTATGCTTCAGCAACCTTCACCTTAAGGTCACTGAACTATTTGGCACATTTCACGAGGTTATAGCGGGATTTGATGAAGGAGCTTTCAAATACCCTCTCAGAATCCATTTCTGAGGAAGTACACTTGTCTGTTACTTCTCAGTTGGCTACCCTGCAATCTATTTCCAGCTCACTCATGAGGCTCATTTCGCATGTAGCTGAAGGAATCTCAAGGGCAGCGGGTTTAAACATTTCCATCAGGAGGCATACCTGGATGCGCTTATGTGATTTTGTGGAGCCTTTCAAGTCTTCCTTCGTCAATAATCCTTTTGACGGCATGTCTTTGGCCTGAAATAGAAAGATTATCCAGGTTTGAGAAGAACGGAAAGACCCTGCTTGCCGTCGGTGTACATTTTTTTTTTTACACCTCAGAGATCCTTTTCCAGGAAACAATGAGGTAGTCAAAAGATGTGGTTCAAAAAGTCCCAGAGATCTTTCCAGGACGGACATGGAGGAAGTTCCCCAGAGGTAGAGGGGGGGGGGGACTCTAATGGTAGATACTGCCCCTACAGTAGAGGTGGCCCACAAAAGCAGGGGTCCAGTGATTCGTTCTTTGACAGACCCTTCCAGCACTGCTGAAAGGAGACCTGATTGCCCTCCTCTGGAGGCAGTCGAGGGTTGACTATTCTTGCGCCAGAGAGCCTGGTTAGAAATATTATATAATATCATTTTCCCTTCCTCTTCCAATTTCAAGAAAAACCCCCAATATTCCACCCACTCAGAGGGAAACAAGCAGCAATTCTGGTACAAAAGCTGCTAGAAAAAAAGTCATCCAAGGGGTCCCACCAAACCAGTTACGATCCGGAACTTACTTAAGATTCTTTTTACTGCCAAAGAAAACATTGGACTAGAGACCAGTTTTGGATTTCAGCATCTTAACCAAGTCAGTTTGATGCACCAAATTCTGGATGGTCAGTGTTCAGTCCATTCTCTCTCTCTCTCTTTTTTTTTTTTTTTTTTTTTTTTTGGGCAAGGATAACGTGATGTACTTAGTAGACCTTGTACTATCACTTAAAGATGAACTGGAGATCCGAAAAGTATTTACACTTCCAACTAGGAGCCAGTCATTATCAGTTCAGGGTTCTGCCCATTGGTCTCACCACAACCCCAAGGGTGTTTACCAAATGTATGGCAGTAGTAACAGCTCACTTGAGACTGCAAGTTTTCTGGGTGTTTCTATATCTAGACGACTAGCTCATTACCACCCCGATCGGGCATCAATTAACAAGAGGAAGAGATCAGGTTCCCCAGACATGTTCTCATCTGGGGATAACCATAAACTACGAGAAGTCTCAACTAGAACCAACCCAAAATTTGGAGTTTATAGGAGCACTGTTCAACATAAACTCAATGAAAGCCTCACTACCTCCTTCAAGGGTTCAGACTATAAGGTCACGGGTCATAAAAATAATCTGCAGTACCAGGATTTCAGCCTACTTGGTCTTGCAAGTTCTAGGATCAGTGTCAGCGGCTATAGCACTAGTACCTTTAGCCAGATTTTACATGAGGATCCTTCAGTGGATGCTGGCAACACAGTGGTCAATACTTTACCAATCCTTGTCAACTCCAGTATGAATCATCCACACATGCAAGAGGCATCTCGAATGGTGGATTCAGTCGGACCAGGCTCTTCAAGGCCGTCCATTCATTCCCCTCAACCCAACAACATAGTGACCATGTAAGCTTCCCAGTTGGGGTTAGGGGGGGAATTTTCTGGGGAAAACAGTCCAAGGCACTTGGTCCCCCAAGAAGCCAAGTTTTGCATGTCAGTGTCCTAGAGATGAGAGCAGTGTTTTTAGCATTGCCGGACCTTCAGAATGCTCTCCCTCTGGGGACGATTGCAGTTCAGATGAACAATGTCAGTAGTTTGGTACATCAAGAAATAAAAAGGAACCAGATCTTATTTCATCTGTCAAGAAGTGCTCAGAGTGTGGTAGTGGGTGATGTCATCCAACTGCTTTCTCATAGCAACACACATTCCGAGGAAGCCAATGTGACAGCAGATAAGCTGAGCAGGTGCAATCTTCTACCTCACAAGTGGTCTCAGCAAGAACATAGAGGAAATTATTTCCCATCAGTGGGGCTAGCCCTGCTGTGATCTTTTTGCTTCTTCCTTAAACAAATACAGCAGCTACTTTGCCCTAATCCCCCCACAGGGGAATTAGAGAGGGATGGTCTACTTCACGATTACCCCCCCCCCCCCATGGTTTACTTTACTCTTTCCCTCCAATTCTACTAATTCTGAAATTTCTACAGAAAGCTGCTATGTTGAAGAGCAAAGTCATCCTCATTGCACCTTACTGGCCTCGACAGGTTTGGTTTCCCTACCTTTGGCCTCATTTACTTCACCAACCTTGGATTCTAAGTCTGACTCTAGACCTCCTGTCTCATCTGACAGGCATGATTCATCCAGACTTAGCAAACCTCAGGCTGGTGGCTTGGCTTCTCCTATTCCATCTCCTATTCCATTAATAACCAAGCAACCTATGCTGTCTTCACCTGTCTGACATATACTTTTATCTTCCCATAAACCCTCTACACAAAAACTCTACTCCAGTAAATGAAAAAGGTTTGTTTACTGGGCTTACTTGAATAATGTTGATCCTTTTTCAGCTCCCACACATAACATCCTGAAATTTTTGGCTGTACTTTTTAAAGAAGGAGCTAGTTAACAGCTATATTGAAAATATTCATGTTGGATTTGAGGGTTTCTAGATTGTTTCTCATAAGTTCTTCAGATCTTTTCTGTGAGGCACTCTTCTACTAAGATCTCCTTTTAAAGACCCTACTTCCCCATGGGACCTGAATCTAGTACTGCAAGCTCTTACTCATTCCCCATTCGAACCAGCAGCTGTGTGTGACCGTAAATACCTTTCTTGGAAGACAAGTTTTCTGGTAGCCATTACTTCTGAAAGACAAATTTCTGAGATTCAAGCATTATCCTCAAAACCTCCGTACTTGATTTTTCACAAGGAAATTTACCTTATGAACAAACACATCCTTTCTTCCTAAGGTGATATCAGAATCTAATATCAATCAGTCCATTTATTTGCCAGTATTCTTTCCTAAATTTGCTGACAAGGGCAAATACGTTAAATGTATTGGATGTTCATAGACAATTACGTTTTTAACTAAATAGAACATAAGACTTCAGAAAATCTGACCAATTGTTAGTCTCATTTGCAGAAGTAAAATTGGGAAAGCCGGTTGCTAAAGTAACTTTAGCCAGATGGCTGACTGACTGTATTTCATTTATTTATAATAAATTGGGCATTACCTTACCAAAACTATTACGGGCTGATTAATTTTGATCTATGGCAACTTCCTCAGTTTTTCAGTCCAGAATGCCCATGGATGATATTTGTGCTGCAGCAATTTGGGCCACTCCCTCTACCTTTGCTACTCATTATAAATTGGATTTGATCTGTAGAGGCAGAGAATCATTTGGTTCAACTGTGCTCAGGAATATCCATCCTTGAGTCCACCCGGGATTTCAGATCGCTAGGAGCTCTGTCCCATCAGTTGAGGATATAATGAAAATTTACATCATCAGGTAAAGAATTTATGTACTCACCATAATGTTCCATCTGTGTTGTCCATTTTCATTCTTCTTCAAACCCACTGATCAACCCCCATCCTGTCTAAATTCCTGGAAGAAAGAATAAGTGGTTTATGGACATTATTGTCTTTTATATTGAGCTCCAGATTATATCTAGTCTTCCTATTTGTCTGCAAATATTTCCTTCCTAGTAGATTAGTAAACAAGATTTGAGGTGCTTGGGTTGGAACATTATGGGTAAGGGAGAAGCTAGAGAGTTTTTGGTTACTATGAGCTTGATCAGTGGCAGAGTCAGATCCTAGGGATCAGATCCCAACTCATCAGTTGAGGAAGAATGAAACTGGACAACACAGATGGAACGTTATGATGAGTACATCATTTCTTTTTTTTTTTTTTTTTTTTTGTAGTTTTATTTTTTTTCAGGCAGACTGCACCTCATTTACCTATCTGAACCATTGTGTTCTCACAGAACTTCATAGGAACGCTTCTGAGCCCAAAAGACAGACCTGCAATGAATGGCCTGCAGTGCAAGATGTATGTATTTCATCAGAGTGAAATTCACAGGGCCTGACTGAAACCGGTGTACTGTGTTAAGATACATTCATACTGTTAATGATTTCTTTTGTGCTCGTCTTTAAATGCCGTAAATTCAGAAGGTTCTTCTTCAGCTTGGACTCCTCAGAAAGAAGAAAAGCTGCTTCTGTGGGCTGCCTTTTAACTTGGCAGCTTGTGTTTGTCTAGCTTTTATTTACTACATAGCTACAATATTTGGGAATTTTCAGGTGCAGCCAGGAGAGTAATACTATATCAGTATTTAGTGTGGCACACCTAGTATTTCAGTGTGTGTACTGTAAGGAAAAATAAAAGAAGCCAATTAATGCAGCATGTTATTAAATTAAAACAAATGCAAGGAGACCACAACTAAATCCCATTACCTAGGTTAAGAAACATTCATGAAAATGAAAGATGTTTTTTATTTAAGTGCACATGTGCAGTATGAGCTCTGTTTCACAATCACAGTGCTGTCATTAAAGTTAAATTGTCTGTTATACAGAAGCAGAGGGAAAGGAAGGGGAGAAATCAAATGCCATCATGGAAGTATCGAACAGAGAAAACTATAAAGGAATTAAGTCAAGAAGTGTCACTGTTAGGATACAGAAGAGGGAACAGATCAACAAAAATACTCAGAAAAATAGACATGATAAAAGCATTGTGCAGTATCAGAGCAGATCAGGCTCTGTTGTGTACTACGCGAAGAATAAACTAAAAATATCAGCACAGGCAGAAAAACGTAGAAGAAATGCATGTAAATATAAAGGAAAAGTGCAAAATAAGCAATTTATTGATGACTCAAAAAAGCTTTATAAAGAATTGGGGAAACGAGGCAAAAGGAATTGAAACACCACCCATAAAAGCAGAAATAGATACATTTTGGAGAAATATCTATGAAGATTGTGTGGAACATAACAATGGATAAGAAGTAAAAGAAAGAATAAGAAGTTCAAATGTGCAGGTTATGAAATGGGATGAAGTAATGGCTAGAGAAACTGAAATAAAGTTAAGAAAAGTTCCTAACTGGAAAACCCAGGGCCCAGATGCAGTACTTTTAAGTTCTGGCTAAAAGTATTAACATATTTACATGAAGATTTAGCCATGAGTAAGAACTGTTTATATACACACCCCAAACAGATGCCAACCTGGTTAACAGGAAAAACAATACTCCTTAAGAGCGGACCTGCAAGCTATCCTAAAAACTATAGACCAGTAACTTGCCTTGCGGCGATGTATAAACTATACACTGGAATTGATGCCGAAATAGTTGATAGTCATTTAGAAAAAAGTCAGTCATGGCAATTGAGCAAAAGGGTAACAAAAGAAAGTCATATGGAGCAAAGGATTTTTTCTTAAATAAAGTGATGATGGAGAACTATAAAAAGGGGACGAATCTAAGTATGGCATGGATAGACTACAAAAAAGCTTGTGACAGTATCCCACATTAATGGATGAAAGAGTGGTTAAAAGTTTATAAGATACACGCTATTCTGATTTCATTACAGCGACCATGAAACAATGGCAAAACACTTTGCAGTTGAGCTGTAATCATATGACTGAATACATATCTGCAGACCTCACAAGACCCAAACATAACGAAAGTTATAAAACATGAGGAGAATAAGTTTAAGATGACTTCCCTGCTTAGTTTAGCAGAAGCATGTTGGTTTCAAGCAGGAATGGAAATACAAACCATAAGTAGATAAAAATCAGGCAGCAACTGAATGTGCCAGAAAACAAAATAATATAATGTGAAGGATCAGATGAGAAGAAAGAAATGTGGAAAATGCATAAATATAGTTGCAAGTACAGAAAATTCTTGGAACAACCTCATGTCGATCAGGATCGAATGCAGGAATGGTTAAGGAGAGGTGAATTTAAAACAAAAGGTGAAAGGTTAATATTGGCGGCCGAAAATAGTGGACCACATACACATTGGTTTACAAAGTCCATTGCACATATGGGAGAAACAAACAAATGTAAGTTTCATAAAAGAGAATTGGAAACAGTCACACATCTTGTTGCTGGCTGTGATATACTAATAGCAGAAGGACTGTATACTGAAAGGCATAATAATGTGTGGGGATTGTGCAAACATTGCAATACTGAAGTCTCTGGAAAAACATTGGAAACATGAACCACAAAGCATTATAGAAAATGTTTCTACCACATGGGATCATGCATTGCCAGCAGTTCAAAAAAATAGATGTGAGAAAAACAGAAATAGTAGTACATGAAAAGAAGACAAAGTAGTATTAATCATTGAAATGTTACACCCAGTGACTACAGTGTCTTATGTACAGGGAGGCACGGTCATAAAATACAAGGATTTGCAGCCAACCCCTGCTTTCAAAGTTCCCCAATGTGAATGGCAGGATTTTACTTGGGGGGGGGTATTCAGTGTTTTAATGGCTTTAAAGGTTTCTCTTTGCTTGCCCTTCCTTCTTCTCTACACCTCTTAAAAGACCCAGGGAGCAAGAAACTTCAGATGAGGACCTGGACTCTGGGGAAGAGTCATTGGCATACTCTACTCCTTCTGCTTTGAACTATGCCTCTGAGGAAGATGATTCCATTAGTCCAGATTTTCCTTTAGAAGAACTCTTCTTTGGGGCACTATTTCCCATAGGATGGAATTTGTCAAGTAGGGTTGTTCCAGGTTTCTGGTATTCAGAAATGGTAGTATGAATTCCTTCAGATGAAGTCTCCCAAACCATCTGCTGTTCCTCCAGTTCTATCTGCCCTCTTGAATATCTTTTCAGCAGCCTCCATTGCCCCTGATTCTCAGCCTCCAGTCCCCAAGAAATTAAAAAATTTACAAGGTGCCTGATTGTAAATTTCTGTATAAATGTCCTTCTGCTGATCCTTCTGTGGCATCTGTCTGTTCTGAAAAACTCTATAAGCTGTGGCCTTCTACTAAGCTGCTTCCTTTAGGCAAGGATAATAGGGCCATGGAGTGTCTGGGTAAAAATGTTTATATGGATGCCACCCGGGCTTTTAAGATATCAGTTACCAGGCTCATATGACTAGGTAGGTGAAGGTTTTAGCCCTTCTTTCCAAGTTTCTCAGGTAGTTTTGACCTTCCTGATTCTGAAGGGAAGCTTTTGTCCCTTTCTTTGTTGGGTTCTACCTCTCAAATGGCTCACCACTTCATTAAGTGTAGTTATGATGCAGCTGATGCTCCTTCTAGGGCTGCTGCATTTGGTTCTGTTTTGAGGCATTAGTCTTGGCCTTGTCTTCAGGCTTTGACTGATGACATTAAGGCTAAATTATTGGATGCTTCTCTTGATAATAAAAACCTTTTTGGTTCTGCTGCTCCTGAACTTTGTAAGTCTCCCCAGGACAAGAGCATGGCCTTGCAGGAGTTGAGACATATTTTTGTTTCTTCTATCCCCAAGTTTCAGAGGAGCTATCCTTCCAAATCTGCTTTTGTTTACAGACTATCTCGCAGTCCACCCAAGGGTTAAAAGGGTTCTAGGTGTATACCGCCAGCTAAGTCTGCTCATACCCCTATTTCTCAGAAGCCTCATTTTCAAGACAGTCTAGGTTCCACCTGACAGTTTGATTCCTTTTTCCTTTAGCCAAGTTCCCTTGTCCTTTCATATATCCCTGTCCCTTCCAAATTGTTTAAGGGTCACTCAAGGCTCTTTGGTTTTGTCCATCATGCACCAGGGATATTTCATGGTGTGGAAATCTCTTCTTCCCTTTCTGGTTATCTCACAGCCTCCTCATGAACAGCTTTCTTTCTTTCCAGAAGAACTTCAGGCTCTTCTGGACCAGGACACCATTCGTGTTGTGATCCCTGCCCAGGAAAGGAAGGAAAGAGCTTTATTCCCATATGCTTCTGGTCCCTACAAAGGAAGGCACCTGAATGCCAATTCTGGATCTTTCTCAGCTCAACAGCTTTCTAAGAGACCCTCCTTTCAGATGTTCCTTCAAACCTGGTTTCCTCATCTTGTTCCCCAGGCATTTCTAGTATCTCTTGATCTCAAGAATACCTACTTTCACATCCCCATCTATCTCCTTTTCAGGAGGTTTTTATGCTTATCTCTTTCTTCCTTGCATGTTAGTTCTCTGCATTGCTATTTGGCCTCTCTACTGCCCCAAGGGTATTCACCAAATGCCTTGCTCTTGTCATTGCTTTTTCAGGGTGAGAGGCCTTCAGATTTTTCCTTGTTTAGATAACCTGTTCATTCAGGCTTCATCCCCTGAGGTTCTGCTTCAAGACTTCTACTTTGTTTCCCTGTTCAAACCTGAGGTTCACCATAAACGTTCAAAAATCGATCCTGGTTCTTTCTCAGGATCTTGTTTTCTTGGTTGCATGATCCAGGCAATTCCCATGTTTGTCATGCATGCCTCCCCCCCCCCCCCAAGGCTCTCTCTGATTACTTTTTTTCTAGTCTCTTCTTCCTCGGGCTTTGGTCACATGGATTTTCTCCGTGTTCTTGAGTTTATGACTTCCATCATTCCTATGCTGTCTCTGGCCAGGCTCCATATGAAAACTTCAGTGACACCCCAAGTCAGTGCGGCTTCAACACTGTCATCCACTGGATTTCCTAAATGTTCTGTGTGTTCACTGTTGCAGTCCTGACATGTAAATTTCCTGCTGTGGGAAGCCCTTGACTGGCCCAACTACCAGGGTAAAAATCTCCCTCCTCCTAAGGCTGGTGGAAGTCCTATCCTGATGTCAGTGTGCTTGGATATAAAGGGGGCCAGCCAACACCATTACATCAGTCTTTTCGTGGCATTAGAGCCCAAAGCAGTATTTCCATTCATTGGTCAGTCTGCACCAGAGAGAAGTCTTCTTGCTTTAACTCATGTCAGATTAACAATTGATCTAATATTGTTAATCTTCTTTCCATTCATCATGAATGGGTTCGGTTATGAGCCCTCGGAACCGAGTCGGCCTATTACCAAAGCTCGCGCCAGCCAAAAACTCTTGAGTTAAGTCTCTACCCAGAATGCCCTTCTCCCTATTACCCCAGATCTCATTTGCCGCGAAGCCATAAAGCTGCGTTTCAGCCGAACTCTCAGCTAAGTGAAATCTTTTTTTGATATTTGTGTAACAATTTTTGTATATTTGCTAACTTTTCTAAATGATTGTTATCTCTAGTGGTTTTTCTTTGGTCTTACCTTTTTCTGTCTACTCTACCCATCATTACCATTGGTAATCTTTCAGTACCATTGTTGGTACAGCCTTTCCCCTTACCCTTATGGTATTTCTTCAGTACCATTGTTGGTATTATTCATTTGGTAAACTTTCTTGTTTTTTCCCTTTTCAGGTATTTTCTTCCCTTTTAGATGTGTGTATGATTTTGGTGATTTATTGTGGAACTATTTGTGTGTTTTAAACAGTTTGGTCTTCACATTTTGTGGTACTTTTGATAGTCGGATAAAAAAGGTACTTTAGGCTTCAAGCATTGCTCTTCTTGTAAGGGCAAACTACCTAACAGTGACTTGCATGATGATTGTTGATTGTGTATACTGTTTGGGAGTGCCTCACCTATCGGTGCAGCCTCCATGTGATATTTGTCAAAGTTTCAGTCAGCGGACTCTTAATGAACGTAAGAATAAGCTTATCTTGAAAGGGTTACTCAAGTCTTCCTTCTCGGACACCATTTCTGTGACGGAGGTTTCAACCCCTCCTTCTAAAGACAGAGATCCCATTCTGTTCCTTCTTCACCATCAGGTGATCAGAGCAAATCCAGGAAATCTAAACACCCAAGTTATCCTCAAATCATAAATCTGCCTCTTTGGCACCGACTCCTTTGGCGCCGATCGCTTCGAAACCTTCGACACAGACACCTGTTCTGGCACACGTCCTGCCTCCAGCACTGATCATTGATCTTACTACACCTATCTCAACTTCGGCACATGTAGCTACCTTGGCTCAGGGCATGCCTTCGATTACCTTCTTGGAACCGACCATTTCAGCTCCGAGTGCCCTTCCGGCACCAAGCATTGTACCGACTACGTTGGGTCTAATCCCTTTGCTCCCGGTCTCAAAACTAGAGATTTCGGTGCCGGCAGACCTTGCACCACGAACCCGATACTCGCCTTCCATAGACCGACCCTTTTCTGGGTCAAACCTATAGCGCATTTCTCGAACATCCAGATTCTCCATCTGCAGTATCCACGAGATCCACCTGGAGCCTTTTGGAACACAACATGATGCGTCTTATTGACCAGCTGTTGGTAGCCAGGGGAATTCCCTCTCTTTCTAGAACCCATCCACCTTCTGGACTAGGGTTACCTCTTCCACGGACTCCATCTTATATTCCTGCTTCGACCACCACAGTTCCAAAGTCCTTTGTTCAAACACCCTTCTTGGAACCCACTACCTCGGCGCCGGCAGTTCACCTCACTTCGGCTCTGGGTTTGCCCCTTTGGTCCTCGGTTCCTGCCAAACTGGTCCTTCCTCAATCTGCAGATTGGATGATGGGCACCTCGGCCAAAGGTACGGTGCTGTCCCTTTCTTTGGTTCCTTCCTCGGCGGCGATGTCCATGTCCGCGCTGATCCTGCTTGAGGCTCCTACTGTGGGGGCGGGTCCGTCGGAGTGGGGGTGTGACCCCGGTCCTGAGGTTGTCCTTCTCGGTTCCGGGCTCCCATCCCTCTTCAGGCAGGCCTGCCTTTCATGCAATGGAGAGGGATCTTGCTTCTTCCAGCACACCTGTCTTGTCAGAACCCCAGTTTTCTTCCCCTGAGCTACAGCTGTCTCAGACCACCTCCCTGGAACATCTGGCAGAGAAGCCACAGGGCATCCCTGTCCAAGGGACCCCCTCTTCCGAGTCCTCTTCAGAGACCCCCACCGAGGAGCCCCCTCAGAAGAAAACGTGCAAGAGGAAGCACATGAACTCGCCTGAGGAGTCCTTAACCAAGGACACAGATTACGATGATGGTGAAGGATCCCTACGGTCACCTCTTGATGTCTCCTTTGAAGACATATTGGACATTTTGAAACGGAGAGGTGATTGGAAGCCCTCCAACCCTTCGTCTGAGGAGTCCATGTTTCTGCAGGCTTTTCGGGGCTGACCGTCTACTTCATGGGTGACCCCACCTGCCGACGAGCTTGTCCAGCTCGTAATGCAGCGTGCATGGATGAACCCTGACTCCACTGAGGCGATCCCCCGGAGACCACACAAAATGTTATCCCCCCTGTGGAAAACCTGCACTGGTCCAAAGGTTACCGGTTGATGCTATGGTGGCGGCGGCCAAGCAAATGGACTTGGCTGTGGAAAGTCCCGCTGTCCATCCACCCAACAGGGAATCTCAGGCAGTGGACAGACTTGGGAAGCGTGTTTTTGCTTCAGGGACCTTTGCTATATGTTCCCTGAATTATTTGGCACATTTTACGTGGCTCCAGAGGGATTTGATCTCTGAACTCTCTGGGACACTCACAGGACAGTTGTCTGACGAGGTCAGGGACAAAGTGGCCTCACAGCTAACGACCCTGGAATTAATAGCTAACTCATCCATGAGGTTGCTCTCACATGCAACTGAAGGGGTGGTTAGAGCTACAGGTTCGGGCATTGTTATGAGGCATCATGCCTGGATGCGCATGTGTGACCTTGTGGACTACTTCAAGTCTTCCTTTCTGAATGCTCCCATCGAAGTTTCATCCCTCTTCAGTTCCAAAGTAAAAGATACGCTAGCCAGGTGCGAACAAGATGGAAAAACCCTGTCTGCTGTAGGGCTACGATTTTCCAACCCTCAACGAACCTTTTCCAGGAATCAGAGGAGTGGGAAAATGTGGCATAAATAATCTCAGGGTCCCTTCCTTGCTGCACGTGGTGATGATGCCCCCAGAGGCAGAGGGGGTAACAAATCTGGAGGATGCCCCATAGAGTGGGTCCTCGCAATCAAGGCTCCAGAGACTCCTTCTCTAGTCAGCCTTATCTGCACTCCTGAGGAGCGGCCCGATTGCTTACCTCTGGAAGCAGTCAGGGGTCGATTTTCTCTACACCAACCTGCCTGGCTGTCTATTACAGCTGATCATTGGGTGCAAGATTATCACTAGAGGTTACAACAGTCCCCTTTCTTATCATCCCAAATTCCCAAGGAAACTTCCCAATGTTCCACCCAGTCAAAGGGAAGAAGCAGCTTTAGAAATTGTAAAGCTGTCTCTAAAAAGAGTCATCCAACCAGTCCCACCAGAGCAGGGCGGATCTGGATTTTACTCTAGATTTTTTTTATTGCCATAAAAGACAGGGGACTGGAGATGCATTTTGGATCTCAACGGCTTAAACAAGTCTGTCACCCATACCAAATTCCAAATGGTCGTGGTTCAGTCCATCTTTCTAAGGGAAGGAGATTGAATGCGCTCTATAGATCTCCGGGATGGGTAGTACCACATCAAGATGGACGAAAGCTCCAGGAGTCTGATTTGCTTCCAGCTAGGGGCCAGTCATTACCAATTCCGTGCCCTGCCATTCGGTCTCTCTACAGCCCTCAGAGTTTTCACAAAGTGCGTGGCAGTGGTAACAGCTCACTTGAGACTAAAAGGATTCCGGGTGTTTCCATATCTTGATGACTGGCTCCTTACCGCCCTCGCCAAGCGTCTTTTGGTCTCTGCCTGCATCATACTCTCTCTCTGGCAAAATTGTTGGGAATTGCAGTAAATTGGAAGAAGTCAAATCTTACCCCTATACAACAAATAGAGTTCATTGGAGCAGTGTTCAATACTCGGTCTTGTCTTGTTGTGGTATCACTCCCTCCTCGCAGGCTCTTATCAGTTGAGCCTTCAAATCCAAGTGATTCTCTCCCAAACATCTGTATCTGCAAGAGAAGTTCTCCAAGCCCTAGGTTCTATGGCTGCATCTATTCTACATATACGCATTCTACAATGGTTCTTTTTATAGCAATGGTTCCCAAACCATCATCCCCTGAATTTCAAGATTCGGATAACAAACACCTGCATACAGGACCTCCGGTGGTGGATGAGGCCAGATGTAGATCTTTGGAGCTGCCCCTTTCAATCACTCCAGCCCATAGCCATTGTGACCACGGATGCTTCCCTGATCCGGGTGGGGGGGGGGGCATTTCCAGGGAAAGACTGTCCAAGGCACATGGTCCACTTCAGAGGCCCTTCTGCATATCAGTGTTCTAGAACTGAGAACCGTGCTGTTAGCATTACAGGCATTCCATACGGCTCTTCCTTTCAGGAAAATTGCAATTCAATCAGACATGTCAGTGGTCTCGTACGTCAACAAGCAAGGAGGAACCAAGTCCTATCCTCTGTGGAGAAGCCATGAGAATTTGGCAATGGGCGATAACTTCCAACCGCTTTCTGCAATACATATCCCAAGGAGCTCCAACGTGATTGTAGACAAACTGAGCAGATGCATCCTCTTGCCCCACAAGTGGTCCCTCAACCCCGAAGTTGCAGCAAAAATCTTCAGCCACTGGGGCCAGCCTTGCTGCGATATTTTCGCCTCCCCATCAAACACCAAGTGCAGCAGCTATTTTGCTCTACTTCCCCCCGGTGGGGGAGTCACCGAGGGATGCTCTGATCCATGATTGGCCCATGGGACCTCTCTATGCATATCTTCTCATTCCACTGATCCCAAAGTTTCTAAGTAATGCTCTTCGTTTGAGATGCAAGGTGATCCTCATAGCCCCATTTTGGCCTCAACAAGTTTGGTTTCCCTTCGTTCAGCCTCACCTAATATACCCGCCATGGATTCTGGATCTTATACCAGATCTGATCACTCACCCCCAAGGGTTGATTCACCCGAACCTGTCCACTCTCAAGCTGACAGCTTGGTTTCTTCACTTCCGCTAGTCACCAGGCAGGTTGATCTCTCCTCTCCTGTTTGAGACATCATTCTGGCCTCTCATAAACTATCCACCAGAAAACTATATCATGATAAATGGAAAAGATTCTCCATTTGGTCCGATGGACAACAAGTTAGACCTGTACTCTGCTCCAGTTACTGCAGTACTTCAATATTTGGCTAGGTTTTTTTGATAACTGAGCCTCTGCCTCTACAGTACAAGTGCATCTTGTGGCAATTTCCAACTTCCACAATGGTGTGGATGGCACCCCTCTGATCTCCTTACCCCTTTGCAAGGCCTTCCTCAAAGGGACGTCTCATCTCAGGCCTCCTCTCAGACAGACGGTGGAACCATGGAATCTCTACTTAGATGCTCTTCGTGTTTCACTGTTGCAGTCATCACTTTTGGGTTATCCCTGCCTGGTTAGCCCTCGGCCGGCCAGAATACCAGAGACTTCAGAATTGGGCATCGGTTGCTGTTGACTTCAGTCTGAAGTCCGGTTGTCAGGGGTATAAAGGAAGGCAGCCGATGCCATTACATCAGTCTTTCTTGCCATGGAGCCCGAAGCAGAAGCAATTCACACAAGTGCCAGTCGGCCGACTACCTTTTTCCTCATTTCCGACTTGAATGTTGAAGACTTCTAAAGCTAAGTACCCTGTTGGGGATCCTTTTTTCTTGCATTAATGGATGTCAGAGAAAATAAATAATTGTCTCGCCTGTGGAAAGCAGATACCACACAGAGATTTTCATTCTTACTGTATCACTTCTCTAAGCCTTGAACATGATATTCCTATTTGTCGTTTGTGTGCTTTGTTTAACCCACGTACCATTCGTCCGCGGGCCAAGATTGTAGCCATGAATTTTGGACTTTTACCCAAGGGCTCTGGTATGGCTTCAGTTAGTCATCTGACAGCCAATCTTCTGACAAAACACAAAGATAGGGACAGAGACAGACTGCACCAGACCAGGCCTTCTGGCGACACTACTGTTAAAAAGGTCATCGGTTCTCTGGCATCCAGTGAGGTGTTTTCCCAGCCCCTGATGTCCGCAACTATTCCAGCACAGGCCTTTGCTGAGACCCTTTCAGAGTCCAACATGCCACATGCTGCTTCTTCATCTATTGATCCGGAGGTCGTCTCTACCTTGGATGGGTCCAGTGCCGCTGTGCAGGCACTGGCTTCCGAGGAATGCATTCACTCTCCCAGTGTTAGTCCCAAACCGACGTCTTCTCTTCCGACTACCACTGTGGCCAAGGCACCCGGGTCCTTTTTGCCAGTAGCTCTACCCTTCAGAAACCCTCGCAAAGGCAGGCTCCAGCTACCACTCCTCTGCCACAGGCCCAAATGCTTAAAATGGCTAACAACATTTTATCTCTTATTAGGGGCACTCAGCCCACTTCGTCCAAAAGGAAAAGGGATGTGTCGCCTGAAATTTTATCTGACTCCGATTCTGAGCCGTCTGATATTTCTGGTGAAGAAGAAGGGATGCAGGCCCTCTCAGCATATGAGGATTCTGATGCAGAGGAATTTATTCCTTCAGCCTCCTCTCCGGAGGACTTCTCTTTTGGGGACACTTTGCATACCCGCAGGGAACATTTCAAATGAGAAAGCCAGGACTACCCTGAATTCAAAAAGAAACTTGGAGAATTCCTGGATTTGCCTCAACACAGGCCTCTAGCCATTTCCCCTGTGTTAGAAGTGGTGGATGATGTATTCTTTGAGACTAGCATAAGCCCTGATTCATTCCCCCCGGCTCCCAGAAAGCCTGACAGATACTACAGAGTACCTGACTCCCATAAATTCCTTTCCAGGAATCTGTCTGCTTACCCAGAGGTGATCACTCAAGAGACCCAAATGGGGTAAAGCTTCTGCTACTAAAAACCCTACACCTCGGATAGGGAATCCAGAGCCCTAGACAGGTGGGGCAAAAAGGTATATACTTCTGCTACCCTTGCTATCAGGGCACTTAACTGACAGTTTCACATGCTAAAATATCAGCAGCACATTTTGGAAACTCTAAAGAAGAGCATGGCTACTTTTCCTGCCTTGGCAGAATCTAAGGATTTACAGGAATTAATGCATTCTGCCTGCCTAGTCACCAAGCATTCCTTACATTGTAGTTTTGATGCTCTAGAAGCATCATGCAGAGCAACAGCCACAGGATCTGTTATTAGAAGACATGCATGGCTTAGAGAGCAGCCCCTACCTGACCATGTTAAATCTAAGTTACTGGATGCACCCCTGCACAAAGACAACCTTTTTGGTAATAAGGCAGAAGAGGTGCTTAAAAAGATGGGAGAAAAGTCTAAATCTATAAAAAAAATGTTAAAGATTTCCTGCAAGTGCAGCCACCTTGTTTTAGCAGACACTTCCCTTCCAAACAATGGACTTTTCCTGCACCAGCTGAGCAGGGTCAGCCCAGGTCTCAGACCAGCAAGTCCTCCAGGGGGCAGCCTCAGACCTCTCAGAAAGCTAAGCAGTGGACCTCCTCCACCCCCAAACCAGGGAGTTCTAAGCCACCTTTCTTTGACAAAAAGTCCCAATGACTCACCTACCCTCAGGCCCTACCGCTACTGCCTGCCCAGCCCTCTCTGGGGGAAGGCTGTCCTTGTACTCAAACAACTGGAGCACCATAACCAGTGACCAATGGGTCCTAAAGATTGTTTCTCAGGGATACAAATTCTCCTTCCACACCCTACCCACCTCCAAAGGGTACCCAGACCTTCCTCCAAATCAGTGGGCAGAGGCAATAAAACTAATTTCCACCCTGATTTCCGTGAGAACAGTAGAGCATGTTCCTGCAGAGCAAATAGGCCAAGGTTTTTATTCAAGACTATTCCTAGTTCCCAGAAGGGAGGGCACCTGACGCCCCATTCTGGACTTATACATCCTCAACACCTTTCTGGTGATACCAAAATTCAAAATGCTCACCCTCCAGCAGCTACTGCCCATGCTTGGCTGGTCACTTTATCTCAAGGAGGCATACCTCCACATCCCCATCAGGAATGCATGCAGGAAGTTCCTCCATTTCAGAGCAGGCGCGCAATACTTTCAGTTCTCTGCACTGCCCTTTGGCTTATCTACTGCTCCCAGAGTGTTCACAAAATGTTTGGCACCAGCCATTGCATACTGCAGGCAAAGAGACATTCAAATCTTCTCTTAGACAACTGCCTCATACAGGCAGACACTCAGGAAAAGTTGATTCAGGACCTAACCTTTGTAAAAAAAAAAAAAAAAAAAAAAAAAAACATGTTCACCTCCTTGGGGTACACTATCAATGAAAAGAAATCCAAACTAGTACCCACCAAGAAAATTATTTTCCTGGGAGCAAGTCTGGACTTCAGGCATCTGTTCACCAGGCCCCAGCTCACTGCAAGGAAAATCCTGCAAACCCTAGGGTACATGGCCTCCTGCATCCTTCTCATTCCATATGCCAGACTGCATATGAGGAGACTACAGTGGTACCTAAAGAGCCTCTGGTGTCAGCACTCACAGGATCTGGAATATCAACTACCTGTAATTCCTTGCATCAGAGCAGAGTTTGGTGGGCCACAGCCTGTTCAGAGAACAAGGGCTTACACTTCCAACCCCCCCTGCCGCCCAGACACTCACCACAGATGCATCAGACTGTGCCTGGGGGGCTCACTTGGATGGCAGATGCATTCAGGGGCTATGGAACCACCAGCAACTCTCCCTGCACATAAACCTAAAAGAGATCATGGTAGTGCAGCAGACCTTGTTGACTTTTAAACCCCTCCTCTCTCCAGGGACTCTTCTCATCAAGACAGAGCACACCACTGTGAATGTGGTACATCAACAAACGGGGGGGGGGTGGCATTCTTACCTCTTGTGCAGGCAGGCCATGGCCCTATGGTATACAGCAGCTTCCATGGGTCTGCACCTGATAGCTCAGTATCTTCCAGGTGAACTCAACACCCTGGTGGATCAGTTGAGCAGACAAGTCCTGGACCCTCACAAATGGCAGCTCAACAGGTCAATTTTCTCACAAATAATTCAATAATGGAGACCCCAGAGGTCGACCTCTTTGCCTCTCCAAACAACCATCTTCTCAGCAGGTTCTGCACCAGGGAGCATCACAGCAGTGCTTAGAGTGGATGCCCTCTCCTTCCCCTGGGCACTCCTCTCAGTCTACGCCTTCCCTCCCCTGCCCCTCCTACCAAAAGTACTGGTAAAATTAAGGGAACAAAAGCCAAGGGCCATCATCATAGCCCCGGACCGGTCTAGACAGCACTGGTACCCCTTGCTACGCAGCCTATCCCAGCTCCCCCTTGGCACCTTCCTCAGAACCAAACCTTTTGTCTCAAGGGGAAGGGAAGTTTTGGCACCCACAATTACAGACTCTCAACCTGGCAGCCTAGCTTATAGCTTGAATCAGAACCAGCCTGCCCCCCCCTCAGCACACAGGTCTTGGAAGTGCTTTGTGAGGCCAGGTGCCCTAGTACCAGGAAGTCCTGCGCAGGCAAATGAAAAAGGTTCTGCACCTGGATTCAGACAAGAGAGACAAGCATGCCTCAGCTCTCCCTCCCCCTTAGTCTGGACTACTTAGCCGACCTGCTTAACAGGGGCCTCTCCTTCTCTTCCGTTAAGATTCATGCCTCAGTAGTATCTGCTCATTGTAATACTGAGCAACCTATTTTTTCACACCCCCTGATTGAACAGTTCCTCAGGGGAGCCAATAACTTAAGGCCTCCCAGAAGGGCCCCCACTCCGGCTTGTTACCTTAGGGTGGCCTAATGGTTAAGGTGTTTGCTTTACAAGCACAAGGTGCAGGGTTTGAGTCTCACAAGGGATAATTGGCTAGGCTTAAAATGGCTCTCAAGGACAATTAGCTTAGTACTAATCTATGAACCTATGAACCCTTCCCCCTTTTGAACCAGCTGCCTCAGCAGACTTAAAATTCCTCTCCTGGAAAACTGCCTTCCTCCTGGCCATTACCTCAGCCTGAAGAGTCTCCAAGCTGCAAGCCTTCATGGCAGTCAAGCCTTTCATCATCTTCCATGCTGATAGTCACCCTCAGAACAAACTCCTCATTTATGCCCAAAGTATTATCTAGTGTGGCCCTCAACCAATCCATTCACCTACCCACCTTTTTTGCCAACCCTCAAAACAAGGGGGAAAGGATCCTACACTCCCTAGATGTGCACAAGACAACTCAGGTACTACCTGGACAGAACCAAACCTTTCGAAAAATATGACCAGTTGCTGGTTAGCTTTGCTTCGGGGCAGAAGGCAAAGCCATCTCCAAACAAACCATCTCTAAATGGATAGCACATTACATCCACTTTTGCTACAAATACCATGGTAACCCCCCCCCCAAAGGGATTAGAACCCATTCCACTAGAGCAGCCTCCACCTCAGCTGCTTTCCTCAGAGGGGTACCTACAAGAGATATTCTGGAGGCGGCCACATGAACTTCTGCCATGCCTTTACTAAACATTATCATCTGCCCCTCTTCTCCAAGTCTGGGGCAGGGTTTGCCACTGCAGTGCTGCAGGGCATGCTAGCCAGTCGTTGGCCATCTGGGCTGCCTCCACCCTTTCTCCTAAGCTTTGGGAATCTATTCAAAAGTGATGACTGCAGCAATGAAACACGAAGGACATACTACCGTTGTGTACACTTATCATAAATGTAGATGTTTGAGTATCTTCACTGTTGCAGTCCTAGTTCCCCTCCCTCCTTCCCACCTTTTCTTCTGTCTATTCTCTCAGTTCCCCTCTCCTTTCCTTGGGAAGAGACATGAGTGTTTTTGGTAATGTTGTTATGTGGGTATCCTTACTCTGATCCATGTCTCCTATTGGGGGCTTCTGACAAGTTAAGGCAAGAAAAACTGATGTAATGGCGTTGGCTGCCTTCCTTTATACCCCTGACATCAGACTGGAGCCGGCAGCAACTGACGCCCAATTCTGAAGCCTCTGGTATCCTGGCTGGTCGAGGGCTATGTGGGCAGGGATAACCCAAATGTGATGACTGCAACAGTGAAGACACTCTAACATCTACATTTATGGTAAGTGTACACAACTGTACTCTCTCCAGTCCATGACTCAGAAACCCCTTGAACCTGCAGCCAAGTGTGACCTAAAGTTTTTATCTTGGAAGTCTTCATTATTGGTAGCCATTACCTCTGCCAGAAGAGTTTCAGAGCCACAGGCTTTATGTATCAAAAGACCCTATCTAGTTTTCCATAAAGACAGGGTGTCTCTTCGGACTAATCCATAGTTTCTCCCCAAAGTTGTTTCTGAATTCTCTATTAATCAGTCCATTGATCTGCCAGTGTTTTTTCCGAATTTTGCCAATAGAGGAGAGTATTGCCATCACACATTGGATGTACATAGGCAATTGAGATTTTATCTAGACAGGACCAAGCTTATCCGTAAATCTGAACAACTTTTTATCTCCTTTTCAAGTCCTAAATTGGGAGAGGATGTCTCCAAAGTTACTTTATCTAGATGGTTCAGAGACTGCATGCATGCCATGTATTCCCTCCATATTGTATCCATGCCAAAAGTTAAAGCCCACTCCACTAAATCCATGGCAACTTCTATAGCCTTCCATTCCAGGGCATCCATGGATGGCATCTGTGCAGCAGCTACCTGGGCTAAACCTCATACTTTTATCAGTCATTACAAATTGGACCTGGTCTCCAGAGGGAGAGCTGCCTTGAGCTCAATGGTACTCAGTAATGTTCTTCCATAAGGGCAACCCATGGTCCTCAGGTAGCTTGAGATTCTGCCTCATTCATGATGAATGGAAAGAAGATTAACAACATCAGATAAAGAAGTTATGTCTTACCATAATGTTCCATCTGTGTTGTTCATCTTCTGTCATTCATCACTTCCCACCCTCCTTCCCCCTCCAAGTTATGTCGTACCATAACATTCCATCTATGTTGTTCATCTTCTTTCATTCATCACTTCCCACCCTCCTTCCCCCTCCAAAGGCTCCTGGGGATACTTTGGGTTTAAGTGGTGCTCTAGGATACTTGCGTAGAAGTGGCCTCGGGTTTACTTTACTTTCTTTCTTAGCAAACTCGATCTGAGGTAACAGGGAGAAGGGCATTCTGGGTAGAGACTTAGATCGAGAGTTTTTGGCTGGCGCGAGCTTTGGTAATAGGCTAACTCGGTTATGAGGGCTCAGAACAGTACCCATTCATGATGAATGAAAGAAGATGAACAACACACATGGAAAGTTATGGTAAGACATAACTTCTTTTTTCCACTGTGGTAAGAAAATCCCACACTGAGACTTTCATACTTTTGTGTGTCACTTATCTGGGCCCAGATAATGATGTCCCTAGTTGCTGCTGTTGCGCCCATTTCAGTTCTAGGACTATCAGGCGTAGGGATGAAATCTTAGTCTGCCATCTTCTTCTTCACAAGATTCATTGGTGTCTGCCAGTCAGCCACAAGTTGAGTTCCCTAAGCGTAGGAAGGACAAGGAACAAAAGACTCATGCTTAGGGCCTCAGATGACAACCGTTCACAGTCAGCCAGTCCCTCAAGACTTGATATCGCTGAGGAAGGTGTGGTGCTTTCACAGCACCTTTCTGCGACCAAGGTGGTTGACCAAGCCTCTGTTGAGACCTGTATGGAGTCTGATATGATGTCAGGTCCCTCAACTACTGCACGGACCTTGGCTTTCAGTTCATTGATCGGGCCCAGAGTTGTTCAGCAGACCTCAGCTTCCGACTAGCTATCTTGTACTGGCAATGTTCCTTTAAGGTGTCAGCCTGCATCAGTTCTGCCTTACAAAGAGACTGGCATCAGGATTGTGGGCATACCTGGGCCCAAGGACAAAACTACTTCTAAAAAGGGTTCTACATCGGGCGGGTCCTGTGCCTAGACCTACCAGCTCCCACTCACTAGGTTACCAGTAAGATCTGTTCAGGTTAGCTGAGGACCTTATCTCCTTAGTCAGAGCTAGGCAACCCCCTTTGGAGTCTTCCCCAGGGAAAAGGGATCCTACCCCTGATGTTTTCTCTGAGCCTCCTGATTCAAATGAGGATTCTGACTATGAGTAGTCTGTCTTTGAGAAGGGACCTTTCCTTACTTCTTTTGAAGATTGAAATTCTGAGAAGAATCTACCTTCAGCTTCACCTCCTGAAGACATCACCTGCGGGGAAACTCTCCATGACATGAGGGCGCATTTCCAGTAGGTGTCACAGGAATATCCACAATCTACAAAGAGGGTTAAGAAGTTCCTTGACTTCCCAGAACACAAACCTTTGGCTGTTCCTCCTGTATTGGAGGTGGTAGAGGATGTTTTTGGTTTTATGGATTCTTCCTTGAATCCAGATTCTGTACCTCCAGCCCCTCAAAAAACAGGCAGGTTTTTTACAGGGTGCTGGTCTTACATAAATACCTCTTCAAAAACCCTCTGCTGACCCAGAGGTTGTCACTCCAGGTCCCAAGGGAGCAAGAGTCAGCTCTTCAAAGAATCCTTTACCTGTTGACAAGGAAAGTAGGACCCTTGATAGGTTTGGTAAAAAAAAGCCTACACTTCTGCTATCGTAGCCATGAGGACCCTTAACTGCCAGTTTTATATGATAAAATGCCAACGCAGTATTTTAGATAAAGTGAAGCAAAAGATATCCTTCCTGGAGGAGAAGAACATTTCCAAGGAATTGTTGGACCTTTGCCATTCCAGTTTCCTGGTGGCAGGACACTCCTTACACTGTGGCTATGATTCTATGGAAGTCTCTAGCCAAGCTGCTGTATCTGGTTCTGTCATTAGAAGGCATGCTTGGATTAGGGAACAGACCCTACCAAACCACATCAAATCAAGCTTCTAGATGGACCCCTGGATAAGGACTTCCTTTATGGGCCAAAGGCTGAGGCTGTGCTAAAAAAGATGGAAGATAAAGCAAAAGCTATGCAAACTGTCAAGGACTTCCTCCAAGTTCAGCCACCTAGATTTACTAGGAATGTTCCCACTAAATATTGGTCCTTTCCCCGGTCAATCAGAAAGGAGCCAGAGGAAACCCCAGAGATAAAGGCGTCAAAGACAGCATCATTTACAAAGGCCCAGATAGTGGTCCTCAGGAACCCCCAGGCAGGGGAATTCTAAACCACAGGGCTCTGGCAGAGAGCAGCAGTGACTCTTCCTTTCACCTACCCACCCCCCATCCTCTCCAGAAGGGATAGGATGAAGACCAAGAGGAAGGCTATCCCTGTTCAAAGAAAACTGGTCTCTCATTATTTCAGCCACGTGGGTTCTGAAAGTTATATCAGACTATTGCAGGCTCACTTTCAAAGAGCCATTAAGATACTCAAGTTACTCAGATGTTCCACAAAATCAAACAACAGAGGCCCTTTTTCAAAGTTGCAACCTATGTTCCCAGGGCTTAGTGGAACCAGTACCACAACATCAAATAGGAAAGGGGCTCTATTCCAGCCTATTCCTGGTTCCCAGAAAGGAAGTCTCTCAGTGCCCTATTCTTGATCTCACCAGCCTCAATCAGTCCATGCTGGTACCAAAATTCAAAATGTTGACACTTCAAAAACTTCTTCCCATGATAATAGCCCCTCAGGCCTTAATGGTCACCTTAGAACTAACAGATGCTTACTTGTACATTCCTATATAGGAATCTTGGAGAAATTTTCTTTGTTTCAAAGCAGGTACTAGGCACTTTCAATTCTTTGCACTGCCCTTTGGCTTGTCTACTGCTCCCAGCCGGGGTCTTCACAAAGTGTTTTTCTCCTGTGATCACCTTCTGCAGAACAAGAGGGATCCAAATGTACCCCTATCTAGATGACTGCCTCATTCAAGCCACAAGTCTGTCAAATCTCCTCAAGGATTTGGCCTTCACTCAGAACCTTTTCACCTCCTTGGGGTTTACCATAAATCTTTGCAAATGCAGCACAGACCCATCCACCAGGATAGTTTTCCTGGGGTCTGTTCTGGATTCCTCCCTTCAAAAGGCCTTCCTCTCTCCAAAAAAGGTCTCCTTCCTGACTCAGTACTTCGAAAACATTATGCAGAGAGAATGACTCTCAGCCAGGAAATTCCTCAGAGCATTAGGCTACATGGCATCTTGTATCCTCATGATCCCTCTGGCCAGAGAGGAAGCTCCAGTGGTACCTCAGGTATCTGTGGTGTCAGCACTCGCAGTCCCTGGAGACAGAAATTCAGCTGATCCCTTGCCTCAAGCAGGAATTTGCATGGTGGACGCAGGCATGTGCTCAGAACCTGGGTCTTCCCCTTCAGGTTCATCCCTCGGGGACAAACTTTAACCACAGATGCTTCAAAGACAGCCTGGAAGGCTCATTTCCAACACCTTTAATCCCAGAGCAGATGGGAAAATCAGTTCAGACACAAGTACACAAATTGGAAAGAATCAATGGCAGTGCAAAAGGACCTAGCTTCAAAAATCAGGGAAAACTAAGGGTCCTGCTTGTCAAAACAGACAACACCACAGTCGTGTGGTACATAAACAAACGAGCACTCACTAGAGATGCAGGTCTGGGAGACAGCTCACTCTCTAGGTTGCATCTCATGGCACAGTACCTCCCAGGAGCCCAAAACACTCTAGCAGATAATCTCAGCAGGAACTTGATGGACCCCACGAGTGACATCTGCATTGTGAAACATTTCTCAGCATAGTCCAGAAATGGGGATCCCCACAGGTAGACCTCTTTGCCATCAAAGAAAATACTCAACTGAAAAGTTCCCTTCCTTTCCTGTCACAAGCTTGAGCTTCAGTGGTGGATTCATCATCTTTCTCTCAACCCAGGGCTTCCTTTCCAACCTCCAGTCTCATTTCAAGAGCTCTTTCAGATGCCTCGGACAGGGGTTGGGTAGCTTCCTTCAGTTCTGTCAAGATCAAGGGTCTCTGGCATTCTTATCATAGGTCAGATCACATCAGCATCCTGGAGATTAGAGCTCTCCTTTTAAGCACTTCAGGCTTTTCATTCCCTCTTTCTTACTGGGCCCTTCAAGGTTTTCACAGGCAATACCACAGTGATGTGATATGTCAACAAGCAAGGGAGGACATGATATACCTTCTTTGCAGACTTCCTCTTCAGATCTTGGATCTAACTGTCCAGTATCAAGTGACTCTTCAGGCTGTCTATATTCTTTCAAAGCAAAATATAGTGTTAGATGCTTAGAGCAGGTCCAGCACACAGGCTCATGAATGAGTGCTTCACAGAAATGCATTTCTGGACATTGTCCATCTGTTGGGTGTTCCTTGGGTAGATCTTTTTTTCTTGAACAGACAAACTTCCTCAAGTCCCAAGTCCTCTGGCTTGGAAGGTTATATGCCCTACCTTTTCCTTGGGATGGGATGTTTCTCTATGCCTGTCCTGTGATTCCAAGGGTCCTGCACAAGATCAGGCAAGACTCCCCCAAAATCTTGCTGGTGACTCCCTTTTGGCCCAGCCAGCATAATTTTCCCTTTTTTCACCTAGACAGAGGCAATCACCACAAGTTACCTCACCGAGTGGACCTTCTCACACACAACAAGGGGTCTGTTATCCATCCTCACTTATCCACTCTTCAAATAACTTTGTGGGTGATAGGGTTTTGATCCCCTTCAGGCACCTGTACTCTGAGGATATGCTTTGGGTCCTGCAGGAGGCCAGGAAACACACTACCAGGAAGTGGTTCAGCAGTTAACATTGTTGCCTCACAGCAAGAGGTTCTCTGGTTCGATTCTTGGCTGGGGTGCCTTCTGTGCGGAGTTTGCATGTTCTCCCTGCATTCACGTGGGTTTCCTCTGGTTACTCCGGTTTCCTCCTATATTCTAAAGACATGCAATTGGAGCATTTCTCTCCAGGCCTCTGCTGAAAATAGGCTCTGTGGAGCCTAGTCAGACTTTCCCTGTCAACGAATGTAAAATAAATAAATAAGTTATATTTTTCCAAATGGTAGAGGTTTTCTGTCTTGTGCCTCTTTTGTAACCAAGATCTATTTTCACTGGGAATTCCTCTGATTCTGTCTTATTTGTATGATTTTGCTCCGTGCTGGTTTGGCATATTCCTCAGTTAAAGCTTACGTCTCAGCAATTTCTTCTTGTCTGCCCCTGATTCCTCTTCTGGCCTCTAGGTTTGAGGTCAAACAATTTCTTAAAGGTATTCTTAATATCAGGCCTCCCAGGAAGCCTGTTCTGCCTTCCTGGGACCGCAGGTTTCTTGAAAAATTGACTGACTGCTTTTGAGCCTGCTGGTTCAGCTTCCTTGCAACATTATACTTGGAAGACTGTTCTTTTGGCCCTTACTTCAGCTAAGAGAGCATCTGACCTTCAGGCTCTTATGGTTGTTCCTCCTTCCTAGTTTTCCACAGGGATATTCGTACTAATCTTTCTTTTAGGCCCGAGGTGGTCAGAGTCATTTCTTACTCAATCTGTTAATTTATCTTCCATTTTCCTTCTCTGCTGTCTGCTATTGAGAAGATTCTTCACATTTTGGATTTGCATAGATAGCTCAGATTTTATTTTGACAAGACCAAGGCTATTTGCAAATCTAAGCAACTTTGTTTCCTTTCATCCCAGGTCTTTGGGTTTGGCACTTTGTAAACAAACCATGTCTTCCTGGATTTTTAAGGCCATTTCTTTTTGTTATTCCTTTCATGGTAAACAGTCTTTCCTCTTCTGTAAAGGCTCATTCTTCCAGAGCTGTTGCTATTTTTTTCAAAGCACTGGATACCACTTCCATCCTTGAGGCTGCTACTTGGACTTCTGTTCATACCTTCACTAAACATTACAAATTGGATGTTGGCTCTGGAGCAAGAGCTAGCTTTGCCAGGGCTGTCCTGCATGGGTTTCTAGAGGACTCATCAGTGCCTCCCTCCTCCCAGGTTTCTTCTTAAGCTTTTGTAATCTCCCTTAGGTTATGAATACTGCAGCAGTGATTTGGAAGGACATAGTACAGTTATGTAAAATCTTGCTGTAGCAGATGACCTTCTTTTCAGTGTTGCAGTAGTCACTCCCTCCCTTCTTCCCCTTCTGCTCTGCCCTATTCTTACCTTCCTGTCCAGGGATTCTTTTCTTTTTCCTCCTTTTGATGCACATGTTCCTCGTGAGGCTTTTAACTTCTGAGATGTGCACGTTCGTTCGTCCCCTTTATGCTCTATGCCTTGCCCAGGGAGCATGCATGTGACATACAATGCCTGTAAACTGTATAAATGCTTTAGTATACTGGCTGGATGTTGGGCTATCTTTGGCAGGATATCCCTTACATAAGGACTACTGCAGCAGTGAAGAGAAGGGCATCTACTGTTAAGGTAAGATTTTACACAACTATACTTTCCTCTTCCCCAAGTTGGGGGTAAGATTTTTAATCAAGGATTTTTCCTACTGCCAAAGAAAGAAAATGCTTGGAGACCAGTTCTGAGTCTTTCTTTCCTAAACCAGTTTGTGATAGTGCCCAAATTCAAAATGATGTCCATTCACAACCTGTTCCTTCTCTCAAGTTTCTTGGGAATACTAGACTTAATAGATACTTATCACATTCCTATTCATCCAGACTTCAAACATCTCTTAAGGTTTTGTATGTCTGGATCACATTATCAGTTCTCTTTCTAAACCTGTGGAGTATCCACTGTACCAAGAGTGCTCACATAGCGTCTAATTCAAATTGTAGCGCATTGCAGGGTGTAGGGTGTCCATATTTTTCCATATTTAGATGATTTGCTTATCTTTGCTTAGTCTTTTCCAAAGTGTCAGGAATCTCTCTTCTGGGTGAGAGATCTCTTGCAAAAGCTGAGATTCCAAAACATCTTTCAAAAGTCTTTCTTGACTCAGTTCACAGGGTTGTGTTCCTGGAATGTAAACTAGACACCTCAGTTCAAAGAGTTTTTCTCTTCCTCAGAAAAAAGTAGATCTACATCTAGATCTGTTTCTAAGGTTTTCCTCTCAGACTTTCGTCCCCGAGAGGGAATACCTCAGGATTTTGAGCCTCATGGCATTGATTCTCATGATTCCCCTGATAAGACCCCACATGAGAAAGATGCAGTGGTATCTGAAATTTATTTAGTCCCAGTAACAACACCCTTTATTTTTTTAAAACACAGTACTGGGATTTGTCAGAAGAGAAATTATTTACTGGAGACGGCACATATCCTTAAAATCCAGGTCTTTCCTTCAACCCCTCTGCTCCAAAGTAGTCAGTCACTACAGACACCTCAGACTTTACTTGTTTAGCAGTTTCAGAAGGGATAAAAGTGCAGGTGACACGGAATGCAAAGGACAGACGCAAGTGCATAAAGATCAAAGCACTGAACTCTTTGAATAATCCTTGGTCCCTGAGACCTCTTCAAATGGTTACAGACAATACTGCAGTTATGTGGTACATCAACAAGCAAGAAGGGAACCAGGTCCATA
>NC_056733.1:795712752-795772752 GCF_019279795.1 Protopterus annectens | reverse complement strand
ATGATGGGTTCAAATAGTTTCTTAATCAGTCTTGAGCTGTAGTCTCTTGCTAGAAAGGCTTTTTCAAAATCAGGAAAGTTTTTTTTTCCTGAACTCTGTGAGCTTCTTTGCAACTCTGGCAATTTTTAGTCCTTGAGATTTTATTACAGTCCATTTGGTCTTAAAGGGATGCATACTGTTTTTGTGCAACAGTAGGTTGACTCGTGTGGGTTTACAGTATAGGTTGTTGCTGAGATTCCTGCTGTCATTATTTTTGCTGATTGCAAGGTCTAGAAAGCTCACAGAGGTCTTGTCTTTTGGTAGTTATACATTTTAGAAAGTCAGTTGAGTTCCCAATGTGTTTGTGTTTGTAGAAATCTTGTAGTTGCTCCAAACTCCTCTTCCAGATTATGAAAATATCATTGATAAATCTTAAGATAATTGTCCATTAAGGAGTAAAGGGTTGAATAATGTATGAATTCTTCCCACCAAAGCCTAAAAATGAGGGAGAAAGGATACTCCACTCCTTGGATGTCAGCAGACAACTCTGGTACTATTTTGACAGAACTAAATTGTTCAGATCTTTAGATCAGTTGTTCATTTCTTGTGAATGTAAGACAAAGGGATAACCTGTGTCTAAACAGACCATTTCAATATGGTTGTCCAAGGCTGTTAGATTTTGCTGTACTCACCATAACAAAGCTATTCCAGCTAGTGTCAAGACCCACTCTTCTAGGGCCTTGGCTTAATCTGTGGCTTTTTGGTAAAAGTTTGATTCTTGAAGTCCTTTGTAAGTACTTTCTACAAAGCACTATAAGCTAGATTATTTCTCTAGGTCTAGATCGGGCGTTGCTATAGCCATTCCTCATGGACTTCTGGACTGTCTTCTCCTCCCACCTCTCAAATGTAGTTAACTAGAGTTATCTACCCATATATCTAATGTAGTGTACTGCAGCATAATCATTATGATGAATATAGTACACTTGTGTAAATAAACTTACCTTAATGATAGATGTTCATATGATCACTGCTGCAGTAGCTGCTCCCTCCCTCCATGTCTCTTGTATTTTGGTGTGCTTTTTTATGTTAGGATATGGACTTTTTTTGTTCCTAACTTTGTCGTTTCAAGGCTCAGCCTCCCTCTGTCTGTTGGCAGGAAAGCTCTGAAAGGCTTTGTGCCCAAACTTGTCTTTTAGTAGCTCTGCTTGAGCTACCTGCCATTTTGGATTGTTGGAGGTGTTCTGAAACTTTGGAAGTTGGCCTGCTGTTATATTCTTGATAGGATATAACCCATACAAATAAGGCTACGGCAGCAGTGATATTTCGAAGATCTACTATTATGTTAAGTTTACTTGCACAACTTTACTTTCCATGTGCCAGTCTTTGGTTTCCTGTTGGATCTAGCCATTGGTCATATGTTTATCACTGCTTTTGTGTCATTAGAACTTTACCATTGCAATGTGTTATTTTGAAGCAGAGTACGTCATACAAGACCGCTGTTCTGAAAACGTGGCCCTTTAGGTGATAGCATGGCCCATGATGTAGGAGTAGAATAATTTATGGCACAACACTTTATCGACAGTTGAAGTATCCCATATGTTGAATTGTTTATGCTTCACTGTATTACCTGTTGCATTATTGCACATGCCCTTTTGTAGTACTTCTGATGTCTGGTATTTGAAAGCAAAGGGAAATGTGATGTTTTTGATTTCTTACCCCCCACTTTTATCCAAGTTTGTGTTGCCCCAAAAGTAGTATATATAGAGATGCATGTGTGGAATCTAAGCCCCACATTAAGGGTGCAAGGACACAGTTCCCTGCAATAACAGATTGAGTTTTCTGGTATATTCTGCATTGAGATGTTTTGAAATGGTTTTTAGCTTTAGATATTTCAGTTGCAGTGTTGAGTCTCGGCCACCTGTGAGTTCAGATTACATTCTTGAAAAAAATTGCCTTTCTAGTGGGTGTAAAAGCATTTACAAACATCCTTTTCAGGTATTAAAACACATATTTTAAACTGCCCCTAAAAGTGAAAGTATTTTCACATAACTGCTCACTCAGTGGCCCACAATTAGTTTACCAGGCCTTACAGAACATGAGAATATTTTTGCTGTTACTACAAATCATGGCATATCTTAAGTGACATGTAACTCTGTCTAAAATATTTGACTTAAAAAGATCAATGGTCTTTTCTATGCTTGTTTGAGTGTAGCAAGTAAAGATGGGCGGCAAGAAAGCAGTAGTCTGTAAACAGATGCATGGTGTACCCAGTCATCAGGATCTTGGCAAAATACAAATGTGTGGACAAAGTTATTTGGCTAGGCCCTCTTTGCATATTGCATTTGATATTTGTTTTCCTTATTTGTAACCGGTGGCCACGGTGGTGCAGCGGTTAGCATTGCTGCCTCACAGCAAGAGGTTCTCTGGTTCCATCCTCAGCTGGGGTGCCTTCTGTGCAGATTCTGCATGTCCTCCCTGTGGTCGCGTGGGTTTCCTGCGGGTGCTCCGGTTTCCTCCCACATCCCAAAAACATGTTGTAGGTGGATTGGACACTCTAAATTGGCCCTAGGCGTGAGTGCGTGCGTGTGTGTGCCTTCTGTGGAAGGTTGGATGCTGGGCTGGCAACTCCACACCGTAAAACTCCGCTGCCAATCATGAGCGGACACATGATCTGCTGTGGTGACTCATAACCGGGAAAAGCCAAAAGAAGAAGATTTGTAACTACTTTTGTAAGCCTGTTTCAGAACAGAGCTAGATTTCAATTAAAGGAGAACTGCACCCAAAAACTGTAAAAATATTTTTCAGAATATCCTTAACTTTTCTGCATTGCTGATGTCTTTCTATCAGAGTAATTGGTTACTATTATTTTTTGGTTTGTTATACTCCAGAAATTACCTGAAAAGATGCTGCCATGGGTAGTGTGATTTTGTTTTTTGCAGTCGATGTCTTTACCTTCCTGATATCATTTTAGAGGATCAGAAAGAAGTCCCTGTGATGAGGGGATCATGTACTGTGGTTTTCTCTCTCATCAGTTTACAGTAGCACCGCAACTGCCTACTTTTCACTGTCTATATTTACATATTGAATTACTTGCATCTCTCTGATTTTCATTTGCAGCCATCTCCATTACAGAATTTTAAGGAATGTTTGAATGACGGGCTTGACAATATATTGCTCTTTTGAAAGTAACCACTTTAGTTCACTGTTCAAGTGTGAGAAATCTGACCCCTGTGAATAATAGATGTTTCTTGGGATGTGATGGTTTGAGTTGCACTCAGTTTTAAATATAGTAGTTAGAATTCAAGATGTTAATAATCTTTTTTCCCCCTACTCAGTGACATATCTCAAAAAACTCTGTATGCAGTGCAAAAATGCTGTAACAAAACACCATGAAAAGCATGCACTTTTACATAAAATGCAGCGTAGAAAAAATGCAAAATTAAATACTAACAAAAAAAGTAAAAAAAAGTTGTATGTATGTATTCTTTCTTTGTGGCACTCTAAGAGCTTTTGTAGCTGAGAGCCATACTGCTTGTTTCAGGTATCTTATCTTAGTCTCACAATGTAAGGTCTCTTATAGCTCTGTATGTCTAAACAAGTAATTTAATTCTGACACAGCCACATTTAGTGGGCTTCTATCCTGAATAAGTCTGCAAAAGCTTTCTTTCCTGGATATTTGCCCAGGTTTTTAGGAAAATGGTGACCAGCATCCATGGAAAGCATTGAAAATACCATTTAGGTAAGTACAGGATAAATGTGCTTTCCATCTTCAGAGCTCAGATCTGAAATATGTGTAGTAAGCTTGCCACACAAAGCTGGGTGGTGTTTTTGGGGGGTGGTGGTAAGCACACTGACAACTGTGATGATAATAATAAAATTAATAAAATAAAAAGTGCAAACAATGTACCCTTTATTCACAAACAGTCATAGTAACTACTGTCTGAAAATGTATTTTGTAGCCCCATTGAGAGCTTGAATGGGAAGGACGCAAATTTAAAGTTTTTTTTCAGTATAAGAAGTAGTTGCTTTAACTCATTATGCTACATTAATTAGTCAAGTCCTTTTCTGACATAAAGTAATGGGTGAAGGGGTAAATAACATAATTAACACACAGATTCATCTAGTGACAAAATTACAAGATAGAACCTTAGCTCTCAGCTAGAATCTGGTGCAAAGCTAAAAATAGGCACAAACTCCCAAAAGCAAAGGCAGTTCTTATGCATTGATGCTACTTAGAAAGTTGACAGAGAAAGAGGACTTGAGTTAACATGAATGTTTTGAAGGCAGATTAGATCACTGCTGCAGCAGCCCAAGCTATATGGGACATATCCTGCCAAGGATTGGGCATCTGATCGGTATCCAAAAGTTCAGGGCACCTTCCACACACCTATACGTCTGAGTAGGCACAAGTGTGTGCCAGTATAAAAGTAGAACTTTCTTGCTGTTGAAGCTACCAGTAAGACTTTTTTCGCTGCATCTTCAGTGTTTCATATGCCTGCTAGTATCAGGAAATTGGGCAGATAACTATTTCATTTGTGATTTCCTTCTGCTTTTCTGTGAAAAGTAAGGTTGTTTTTGACTTTTGCCTGAAAGAAAGAGGAAGTGCTTGTGTGGCCATCAAGTACCTATGGAGATCCCCAAACAGCCTTTCTTTTTGTTTAGGTACGGAACTCTGTTCAGTTGTACCCCATGTGTTTATCTTCTTAAAATCCTTGTGAGCCAGCTAAGTTCCTTCAAGCTTTTTGTAGAGAATCAACAGCTTAGAGCCCTTATGTGGCTTGCTAGTGGATTCTGGTGCCAGAACCTTGGATGCCCCCCTCTGGTCATCAAGAAAATGAAAGTTGTATAGGGTTTTTCAGTGCTGTCTTATGGAGTATCTCCATCCCGGCCCTTAGTGAGTGACTCTGCTGTGGCCATGTCAGAGCCCTCTGACCATTCTGCATTTGCTTCTAATCCCACTGGTGTTGCTTCTCAGGAAGCCCCTGAGGATCTGAAGATGGTACATCCTCAACAGCCAGAAGTATAGCCAGTGTGTACAAAGGGGAATAGAGTTTGATAATTTCAGAAGGGAATGTACACAACCCTTGGATCTGATGTTGTCCATTTTATTATTCATCATGACTGGGTCTTGGATCCAATGTCATATCTGATCCGGCACTTCACAGACTTAGATTCAAGGCTTGAGCTCCTCTCTCTTCCAGAGTCCCTTTCTATATTCTACCCCTGAGATCTTATTTGCTTCATTACACAACGGACATGATTCCTTGCTCTGAGTAATTTTTTCAAGGAAAATATCTATTAAGTTTTTAGTTTGTGTTTTTTTTTTTATTATTTATAGCAGTTTATTCTTTATATCTTTTCCCCCTTCCTTTTTATAGCCTCCACTGGCATTTGGGTTTGTTTAGTTTCCCTCTTCCTTCCAAGGTGTTGGACGCCTTTTTTTTTACCTTCTCCTTTAGGAGGTTTCTTCTCCCTTTGGTCTAGACTCCAGAAATTAGTGAGGGATATTATTTGCTTTTTTCTTTCTCTGAGCTCCTCTTTTACATTTTTTTTGTCTGCTTGTTAATTTTGGTAGTGTGTGTGTGTGTGTGTGTGTGTGTGTGTGTGTGTGTGTGTGTGTGTGTGTAATTATGTCTGAAATGGACAAGCCTATGGGTTTTAAAAGAAGCTCTTCTTGTGGGCATAAGATGCCTTACTCTGACGCCTGCAAGAAGTGTGTTGTCTGGGTTCTAACCACCTTGAGGCTGATTGCTCTCTTTTTGCTGCTTTCAACCCAAGGGACGTTGGCAGATCGCCGGAACAAATTATTGCTGAAAGGCATGGCTCAAGGGGGTCCCTTTGTTTTGGGTTCCCCTTCTTCTGGCAGCCACAAAGAATATAAGAGTAAGGCCCCTTTTGCCTCCCTGAGTGCTTCTTCTCCGGCACCACTTAAATGACATAGGCATTCAGATCAGAGATCCCCAGAGCCAAAGCTATCCTTGACCATTTCAGATCTGAGGTCTCAGGATCTGTCTGTGGGTGCCGAGGTCTCTTAGGGTCCTATCACTATTACCTTGTATCCATCAGCTCCCTCTGATCCAAGGCAGGCAGTTCAGCAAGTGTCGGAGCAGATGTGTTCGGATCCAGTGTTAATTATTGAGGGTTCCCCAACAGGAGTTTAACAGGATCTGAAGCATTTGGCTCCCAGGCATACGAGTTGTTCCCCAGATTGGGGCCAACATAGACTGGTGGGTAGGATCTAAGCTGTGCTTCTCCAACTAAATCCACCCATTTTTTTGGCCTCTTCCAGATCCTCCAGGAGCCTCTTACCTTCCAGAATAGACAGGATGAAGAGGAGTTTTCTTAAGGCCCAGACAGAGATGGGTCTCTTGGGGAGATCCCCAGTTCCCAGATTGCCTTCTCTTCTGATTCTTCTGGTTTCGGAACACCAGGACCAAGTTTTCCCTAGGGAAGTATCAGTGGATCTGGGAATTCAGGTTTTTCCCATTCTTTTAGGGTCCCTCATTAGCTCTGTACCTTTGCCTTTGGATCAGATAGGGTCTCGGCTCTGAGAGGTTGGCACCGGGTCCCTGGGGAGGGGATTGGGTCTGGGTTTTTCGTATTGGTTCCTCCCTTTTGGGGACCTCTGCCTTCAACAGCTCAGGACGGGTACTGTCTCACGGGCCGGGGCCTGGGCTGGCTCCACACCCTCTTCTCTAGTAGCTTCGGATACTGTGGATGGGGACAGAGTTTTCTTGAGTCTTTCGGCCTTTCAAGTGGTAGAGCGGACCTTCTCCAAAACTGGAGCAGCATCTTCCCCTCTACCAGGTACATCCCAGCCGTCTCCGTTAGAAGCCCTGAGCCCATTCATCTTGTTCAGGGTCAGTCTTCCCAACATAGCCTTCAGGCAGCATCCAGAACCCAGGGGTTCCCCTCTCTCTTCTGGGTCCTCCACTGAAACCCCTTAGAGGAGGTACCATGGAAGAGAGAGTTCAAAAAGAGGCACTTGGACTCCCCCATGGAGTCCCTCATGGAGGACACAGATTTTGATGAAGGGGAAGGGTCCCCCAGATCTCTGCCTGACAACGTTTCCTTTGGAGACATTCTAGAGCTGTTAAAGCAGAAAGGCAGATGGTCTCCCCATCCCCCGTCTTTGGAGGAATCTGTGTTCCTGAAGGCTTTCGGGATGGTCCCATCTACTTACTGGGTTCCCCGCTGCAGATGAAGTCATTGACCTTATCGAGCGCAGGGTGTGGAAGGAACCTGTTATTAAGAAGGCTGACAAGTTTTTGAGCCCCAACCCCCCTCCCCCTGCTGACATGACACACTGGAGCAAAGGAGTGCCAGTCAGTGCTGTTGTGGTTGCTGTGGCCATGAAAAAAGAGCTAGCTGAACAGACCCCAATGTCCATCCTCTGAACCTAGAGTTTCTGGCAGTTGGCAGGCATGGGAAGCATGTTTATGCTTCAGCCTTGTTTGTTCTAAGAGCTCTTAATTACTTGGCACATTTTACCCACCTCCAAAGAGATCTGGTTGCTGAGCTAACCACATCCCTTTCAGAACTGATGCCAGCAGAGGACCTCAAGAAAGTATCTCCCAAGCTCACCACTCTATCATCGATTGCTTATTCCCCTCGATGAGGTTGACCTCCAATGTGGCGGAGGGTACCTTTTGAGAGGCTGATGCAGGCATTGCCGTTAGGAGTCCTGCGTGGATGCATTATGCAAGTTCGCGGAACCCTTCAAGGCATCTTACACTAATGCCTCCTTCAATGGTTCCTTGCATTTTGGGCCATCAGTTAAAGAAACCTTAACTCGCATTGAGCAGGAAGGGAAGATGCTGTCGATGGACGGGATCAAGTTTTCTAACCCCCTAAGGTCCTTTTCCAAAAAGCAGTGGGGAGGTAAGAAGCTCTGGCTCTGGAAGTTGCAGGGTTCCTTCCAAGATGCTCCAGAAGATTTCTCTTCCAGAGGCAGGGGCAGAGGATTCAATGGCAGACACTGCCCTAGAGGCAGAGTGGGTCCTCAGAATCTCCAGGGAACCCATCTCTGAGAAGCCATTTCAGCACCCCATGAGGTGTTGCCCAACTGTCTTGCCCTGGAGGCAGTTGGGGGTTGTTTTTCGTTGCACCGAAGCACCTGGACATCTATAACAAGTGATCAATGGGTGATCAAGATTAGTGTCTAGGGGTTATTACATTCCCTTTTCCCAACCTCCTCCAAGTCCCAAGAGAGTTCTCCCTGATGTGCCACTCAGTCAGAGAGAACTGGCCCAAAGAGAAGTTTTAGCACCTCCCAGAAGGACAAAAAGGAACTGGAACTTATTCTTGCTTCTTTTTGGTGCCAAAAAATGACCGGGAAACTACATCCGATTCTGGGCCTAGGCAGATTGAACTTATTCATCAAGAAGTCGAAGTTCCAGATAGTCAGTCTTCAGTCCATCCTGCTGCTATTGCAGAAGGGCGATTGAATGTGCTCCATAGACCTCCAGGGCACCTGCTGTCATATCAAGATAGACAAGCATTCCAAGGAGGCATCTGTGCTTATGGATTGGAGCCAATCATTTCCAATTCATATTTGGACTCACCACAGCCCCCAGAGTGTTTACCAAATGCTTGGCTAAAGTAGTGACTCACCTGAGGCCTCAGGGATTTTGGGTCTTTCCATACGTGGATGATTGGTTCCTCACAACTTCCACAATGCATCGATTGGTTTCCATCATGCAGTATTTCTTACAGACTTTTGAAATGCTAGGCATTACGGTTAACGTGGCAATGTCGAAGCTATCTCCTGTGCAAAGCCTAGAATTCATAGGGACCCATCTCAACACAGTCACATAGATTGCAGCATTACCCCCTCATAGAGTGGACTTGATCATGCAGCAGGTCAGGGCTTCCTGGAGGTTCTGTCACCGCAGACGCACCTCATCCTCAAAACCTTGGGGTCCATGTCAGTAGCCATTCTTCTCATACCACTAGCAAGATATTATATGCGAGTGCTCCAGTGGATGCTGGTGGTTCACTGTGGGCATTCTGTGGCATTTGATGCCCATACCTGTTCCGTTGACATCTGTTTGCAGATAGCACCTGCAGTGGTGACTTTGTTCAGAGGATCTATTACAAGGCAGACCATTTTCTCTTCCCCTGCCCTTGGCCATGATGACCTCGGATGCTTCCCTCATGGGGTGAGGGGGTCATTTTCAGGGCAGAACCATCCAAGGCACATAGTCTCCCATGGAGACCAAATTGCATATAAATGTTCTAGAGATGAGGGCAGTGCTCCTCATGTTGCAAGCCTATCAGGATTGCCTTTCTTTAGGAACGCTGGCTCTTCAGACATGTCAGTGGTCTAGTACATCAACAAGCAAGGGGTAATGTGTTCTTCCCCACTGTGCAGAAAGGCCATGAGAGTGTGGGAATGGACGATCTCTTCCAGTCACTTTCTTTTTGCAATGGACATACTCGGGGGGGGGGGGGTCCAGAGTGTTGGAAGACAGGCTCAACAACTCTATCTTGACCTCACATGAGTGGTCCCTCAATCCATCAATGGCATCTCAGATATTCGGCCGATATGGGGCCAACCTTGCTCTGACCTTTTTGCATCCTCAATGAACAGCAAATGTAGCAGGTACTTTGCCCTGATCCCCCAAAGGGGCAGTCCCCGAGGGACGCTCTGATCCACTTTTGACCTCCAGATCTCATCTGTGCATACCCACCTCTTCCATTGATCCCCAAAGTGCTTCAGAAAGCCCACAAACTGAAGAGTTCCATGATTCTCAGTGCCCCCTCCTGGCCTCTTCAGGTGTAGTTTCCCTTCCTGCAGTCTCATCAGAGGTATCCACCTTGGATACTGGATTCCGTTCCAGATCTCATCCATCAGAACCAACTGCCCAACCTTCGATCTCTTCACCTAACTGCATGGTTTCTCCACTTCCCATGATAGTAACACAGTCCAGGCTGGCTTCTCCTGTCAGGAAAATTATATTAGCTTCCTAGAAACCATCTGCTCAGAATGTGTATCGTAGTAAGTAGAAAGGATTTTCCTTTTTGGCTGTGGAAAGGAACCTTGGTCCTTTTTCAGCACCAGTGCCAGATATTCTTCTCGTCATCCATTTTTCAAGAAGGGACCAGCTTCTCTACTTTAAAATTGCAATTGGCGGCCTTTTTCTAATTTTCATGTCAATAACGAGCCTACCTTTTCCTCTAGATTATGCAAGGCCTTTTTGAAAGATCTCTTTCTTCTCAGGCCTCATGTCAAAGACCCTGCCCCTCCTTGAAATTTGACTTTGATGTTGCAGACACCTACTCAAAGTCCCTTTGAGCCAGCTCATTCATGTGATCTTAAGTTTCCCTCTTGGAAGACTGCCTTTCCTGTGGCCGTAACTTCAGCGAAGAGGGTTTCTGAATTACAGGCCTTGTGTTCCAAGCCACCATATATTACTTTTCATAAGGACAGGTGGCTCTGTGAAATAATCAGTCTTTCATGCCCAAGGTAGCCACTGAAAATAATATCAACCAGAATATTCAGTTACCCATCTTTTTTCTAATCATTCTAATAAGGGTGAATACTCATCCATACCTTGGATGTGTATAGGCAATTGAGATTTTATTTGTACTGGACTGAACCTTTTAGAAAATCTGACCAGTTGTTTGTAGTCTTCTCCTTGAACAGGCGGGGCCCAGCAGTGTCTGAAGTGACAATCTGTAAATGGATTCCTAATTGCATTTCCACTGTTTACTCTCTCAGAAATGTGGAGTTGCCTTGTCCACCTAAGTCACATTCTGTCATGTCATTTGCTACCTCATCAGCCTTCTCCACTAGGATGTCCATAGATGACATTTGTGCTGCAGGCACTTGGTCCGCTCCTCACTCCTATGTTGCTCATTATAAGCTGGATATGGTCTCCAGAAATGGAGCAGAGTTTGCTTCCATGGTCCTCAGGACGTCCTTCCTTAGGGCCGCCCAGGATTCGGTTGTAGCTGGGATTCTGACCTAGTCGTGATGAATAATGAAATGGACAACATCGGATCAGTAGTTATATACTTTACCATAACTTGGTATCTGTGTTATCCTGTTTCATTATTCATCATTTCCTGCCCACCTTCCTCCTTCCATGTTTCTGGAGAGGCGGAAGTTTTTGGCTATTGAACTTCTGCCCCTCTGTGTGTGCTTGGTAGTTTCTGTAAAGGTAGGTATATAGTTATATTTTGGGGTATTCTTTAGGGGTTTATATTAAATTAGCAAATGCTTAGAAAAACTAATGCTAATTCATCGACCCCTTTTAGGCGAAAGCTTAAAATCTGGAACACCCAGAACAGCGAATTTTTTCCCTGGGAAAAAATTTGCTGTTTCAAGAAACACACACACACAACACAAGCACACCAAATAAACAGCAATCCACACACATACACTTAAAATCCTACATCTACCCTACACTAAACTATACATACACTACTATCTATCCACTTACCTTAACCCAAACCCTAACCCTAAGGTCCATCACTATCGCACACTCACCTGACCCATGCCCTAACCTTAACTCACCTACCCCATCCTAACCCTAATGTCTGTCACTATCACACACTCGCCTCACCCGCGTGCTAACCCTAACTCACCTAACCCGTGCCCTAACCCGAACGTCTGCACAATCGCACACTTACATGAACTCGACCCGTAACTTTCCACCACAGTGCTGAAAATAGCGAAGTCACAGAAACGGTCAACCAGATTCTTTCCCTAGGAAAGAATTCAGTGTTCTGCAGCTTCGCTATTTTCAGCTTTCGCTGTTTTAGGGTCGATATTAGAACATTCAATGTTTTAAAACTTTGATGTACTAATATAGACTCTTCTTTAGCATTCCAACATCAAACTCGATCTGAAGGCTGTGTAGAAAGGGATTATGGGAGAGGGAGGAGTTTTGAGCCTTGAATCCAAGTCTGTGAAGTGCCGGATCAGCTCCGACATTGGATCCAAGACCCAGTCGTGATGAGTAATGAAATAGGATAACACAGATACCAAGTTATGGTAAGTACATAACTGTTGATAATTCTTACTTACAAGGTGCCTGTCACTTTGGGAAAGGACCAAATGTCTGAGTGTATGTTTTCTTGTAAGTCTCTTAAGAAAAGTCTAGGATGGTGAGATTTTTCTCTACTGTCGGTGCCTCAACTAATAAGGAAAGAAGAGGAATGGTACTGTTTTGCTAAAGGGTTGTTCAAAGCACTTCAGTCACTTATACTGTTTGTTCAACCCAAACATATTCAAAAAGAAAAAAAATCCTTCTTAAGATTCTAGATCTAGAGGAGTTTATGTTAGACTATGCTTCCCAAGTCTCTTCTCCTGAAAACTGTGAATTTGAATTTGAAGAAAATATTGCTTTAGATTTCCTGAGAAGGAAGTGTCTTTCTCTTTTTTCCTTCCATATTACTGTTGTAATATTCATAACAGGATCTCCTGCCAAGTATAACCCAATGTCAGGCTAGTATACCAAAGCCTTTAGTACTTAACATGCTCCGTACATCACACGTACACTCCCAGTGCAAGGCGTAGGGCATAAAGGTGATGTACAGATGCACATACTCAGAACTTCTTTGCTGCCAGTCCAAATGCCATCATTGAACGTTTGTCTGAATGCCTTTTTGCTGTGCTGGTTACCAAGCCATGTTTCAGATAAGTCCTCATTTGGGTTTCTCCTTTTCTTTTTTTTTTTATTTAGAGCTGGTTGGTTTCATGTCATCAAGAAAGGGAAAAATCTCAGTGGGGGAGGTAGATTCCCCATAAAGATCATTATGACCAGTGTCTCTTCTGTTTTGGTGCTTCCTACGACCATACACAGTGTTCTTTCTGCAAACTTCTGTCCCCAAGACCCTACTTAGTTTTGTCTCCTGTTCGGTTTACCTTGAAAACCAACATTTTAAGCTGTTGGAACAGGAAGATTCCACCATAGCACCTCGAGCTGAGGGTCAGAAGTCAGCCAAGAAAAAGGCCAAAAACTGTGGTCTGATATGGTTTTGTCCAGACCCCCCCCCCCCCCGGACGTCTCTCTCAAGGCTAGTAAAAGCCTGGTGGATCATCTGGTAGTAACTTCAGATTCCTCTGCTGAGACCCTGTCAGAGGCCGGCATAGATCCAAATTCTTGCAAATCCTCAGAGGCTTTACAAATGTTTGCTCCAAACATTGGGGGGGGGGGGACCTTGGCATATATATATATCCGAGGGACCAAGGGGGATTCTGCATATCTTAGTGAGGGAGGAGACCACTACTATGCTTAGTGAGTGTTATCAAGGGTCTGACTCTCTCAGGGTGTTTCATGTGGACGTCCCAAAGAAAAAGAAAATTAAGCACATTTTCCTTGTAGTTAATGATCCCCAACATGAGTGGCAGGATTTTACTCAGGAGTTGTTTAATACTTTAATGGATTTAAAGCTTCCTCAAGGGGTATCTGTGCCTGCCTTTCCTAGCCTTCCACTCTTCTTAAAAAACCTAGGGACCTGGACTCCTTTGAGGATCAGGATTTGGAGGAAAAGTTCTTAGCTTACTCTTCCCAGATCCCTTCCCCACTTGGACTGGGATTCAGAAGAAGAGGATTTTATTAGTCTACATCCTGTTTAGAGGAACTGTCCTTTAGGGGCACTGTTACTCGTATAATGGAAGTCTTTAAGTGAGATTGCTGTCAAGTCTCTGATAGCCAGAACAGGTATTATGAGCTCCTCCAGATGGTGTCTCCTAAGCCTTCTGCTGTTCCCCTAGTTCTGTCTGCCTTCCTGGGTACTTATTCTGCAGCTTCTCTGGCCCCTGATTCTCATCCCCCCAACTCCTAAGAAAACTCCTAAGAATCTGACTGATATTACAAGGTGCCTGGTGAATGTAAGTTTCTTTATAAATGCCCTTCTGCTGATCTTTCCATATTATCTGTCCAAGCTTTTACTCTCTTCCAGGTTGCTTCCTTCACACAAAGATTGTAGGGCCATGGAGAGGCTGGGCAAAAGGTTTATACTGCTGCCACTTATCTTTTAGGGCCATTAACTACCAGATTCATATGACCAGGTATGTTTTATCTCTCCTTTCTTAGGTTTCTCAAGTGGTTTCCAACCTTCCTGACTTTGAGGGGAAGGCTTATACCCTTTCCTTGTTTGGTTTTACCTTTCAATGCAGCTGATGCTTCCTCCAGGGGCTGATACATTTGGTTCTGTTGTGAGGCTTCATCTTTAGGCTTTGCCTGATGACAACGCCAAACTTTTGGATGCTCCTTTGGATAATAAAAATCTTTGGGTCTGTATTATCTTATCAAATTGGCCTTCCTTTGAATGCCTTTTCATCGACCCGTAAAAAGTGAAGTGCCATTTTCTGCGAACGGCCACATCAGCAATTTCTTTCCCTGTTCATTCAGACTTCTTCCCCACTGCTCTGCTTCAGGATCTCCAGTTTGATTTCTCTGCTGCAGATTCTGGGGTTCACCATAAACTTTCGGAAATCAGCTCTGACCCCTTCTCATAATCACATTTTCCTTGGTTGCAGGATGTAGACCATCCCCTTGCTGGCATCTCTGCCTGCTTCCACGGCCTTCTCTCTCTTATTGTCTTTTTCCAGTCTCTTCTTCCTCTGCCTTCATTCATGGCTAGGAACTTTCTCAGGCTCCTCAGGTTCGTGGCTTCCACCATTTGAATGCTTTCTCAGGCCAGGCTTCACATGAGAAAACTACAGTGGTACCTCAAGTCAGTCTGGCTGCAACATTGCCACCTCCTGGACTGTTCTCTTCCTTCTGTATCTCAAGCTCGAGTTTCTGTAGATTCTTCCTTTCCAGACTCCACTTCTGACTAGAGAGCTCTTTACAGACACCTCAAACAGTGCATGGGAGCATCCTAACGGTTGTCTCAAGGTTCAGAGTCCCTGACCTCTTTATCAGCGGTCAGACCATATCAGTATTAAGGAGATGAGGGCTCTGCTTTTACAGCTTTAAGCTTTTCATTCCATTTTTGCACCCTGGGCCCCTCAAAATTGTCACAGGCGATACCACAGTGATGTGCAATGTTAACAAGCAAGGGGGGGTACAAAGTCCTACCTTCTTTGTAGACTGGCTCTTCAGCTCTGTGATCTAGCTGTCCAGTATCAGAAGACTCCTCAAACTGTTTACATTCCCTCAGAGTACAATCTAGTGGCAGACTTTTTTGAATAGGTCCAGCACACAAGCACATGACCGGATGCTTCCAGAGATGTATTTCTGGACATTGCCCTTCGGTAGGTTATTCCTCAGGTAGATCTTTTGCCTCCCCTCTGAACAGACAACTTCATGTGCTTCTTCCAGAGTCCTAAGTCCACTGGCTTGGAAAGTGGCTACCCCCCTCTTTTCCTTGGAAGGGATGTTTCTGTATGCCTCCCCTCCCCTTCATCTGCTAACCATGAGTCTTGCACAAGATCAAGCAGGACACTCCTAAATTCCTGCTAGTGACTCCCTTTCAGCCCAGACAGCACTGGTTCCCCCCTTTTTTCTCTCTTGGCCAGGGACCATCACCACAAAGTTATTTTACTGGGTGGACACTCTCAGTTAAGGCAAGGGGTCTCTTATCCATCCTCACTTGTCCACTCTTCAGCTGTTGCTGTGGGTGATGAGTTTTGATCCCATTTAGGTACCTCTTTTTTGAGGATGTGCTTTGGGTTCTGCAGGAGGCCAGGAAGCCCCTATCAATAAATCATATTTGTCCAACTAGAAATTATATTCTGTTTGCTACTTCTTTCACCATAAGGATCACCTGTTTGTCGTGGTTCCTCTAGTTGTGTTTTATTTGTGTGATCTACTCCATGTTAGGTTGGCATGTTCTTAAGTTAAAGCTCACCTGTTAGCAATTTCTGCTTTTCTGCCCTTGACTCCCTCTCTGGCTTCTAGATTTCAGGGTACGCAATTTCTTAAAGGAGTCCTTCATGTCAGGCCTCCCAGGAAGACTGTTCCGCCTTCCTGGGACCTCAGTTTTGTTCTTGAAAAATTGATTAAAGCTCCTTTTGAACCTGCTGCATCAGCTTCCTTACAGCATTGTACTTGGAAGGCTACTGTTCTTTTGGCTCTCACTTCGGCCAAGAGAGTGTCTGAACTTCAAACTGTCATGGCTGTTCCTTCTTTCTTAATTTTCCAGAGCGACAGGGTGTCTTTTGTACTAACCCATTTTTATGCCCAAGGTGGGTACCCAATGAGTTGTCCCTTGATCAGTCTATCCATTTGCCTTCCTGTTTTCCTTCTTCGCAGTCTGCCAGTGAGAAGGGACTTCACACCTTGGATGTGCATAGAGAACTCGTATTATTTAGATAAGCTAAAGTTATTCACAAAGCTGAGCAACTTTTTGTTTTCTTTCATTTCAGGTCTTTGGGTTTGGCTGTTTCTAAGCAGACCATCTCTTCTTGAATTTCTAAAGCCATTTCATTTTGTTCTTTTCATGGTAAAAGTCTTTCCTTAACAGTAAAGACTTATTCTACCAGGGTTGTTGCTTCCTCTGATACTTTTTTTCAAGGAGCTGGATACCAGTTCCTTCCTTGAGGCTGCTACTTGGTAATCTGCACATACATTCACTAAGCATTATAAGTTGGGTGCTATTTCCAGGTCTAGAGCTGGCTTTGCCAGGGCTATCCTGCATGGCTTTCTAGAGTGCTCTTCAGTGCTGTCCTCTTCACAGGTTTCCTCTTGAGCTTTTGTACTTTCCTTTCAGTTATGAACACTGCAGCAGTGATATGGAAGGACAAAGTAAGTTATGTAAAGTTCTAGCATAACAGTAGATGTACTTCTCTTCACTGTTGAAGTATTCGCTCCCTCCCTCCTGCCCCCTTTACTCTAGCCTGTTGTTCTTTGTGTTTCACTGTTGCAGTCATCACATTTCGGTTATCTGTGTGCAGTAGCCCTCAGTCAGCCTGATTGTCAAAATCCTGGGCCCTGTGTCAGTTGCTGTCTCATCTTCCATGACGTCAGGTAGTCAGGGATATAAAGCATGCAGCCGACACCATTATATCAGTCTTTCTTGCCGTGTGGTGCCCAAAGCAGAAGCAGTTCGCAAGTGCCGGTCGGCCGACTCCTGAAATTTTCATTTTCGAGTTTCAGAACCGAAGTCTTCAACTAAAGCTAAGTACCCCATTGGGGAAACTTTTTCTTGCTCTAAACCGATGTCAGTAAAAGTCAATAATTGTATTTCTTGTGGAAAGCAAATACCTCATAAAGATTTTAATTTGTATTGTATTCCTTGCCTAGGCCCAAGCCACGACGTACCTCGCTGTTGGTTTTGTGCCTTATTTAAACAATGAACTATTCATCGTCGATATATTTACACTTATAAATATTTTGGTACTCAGTTCAATTATCCAGATATGGCTTTGGTAAGCTACCCGACTACCAACATTCTGAAAAAATGCAAAGATAAAGACGGAGACAGGCAGCCTAGGTCCAAAGCTGCCAATGACACTTCTAAGCTAGTCGCCAGTACTCAGTGAGGCGCTTTTGCAGCCCCTGATACATGCTACTTCAGATTCGCAGGCCTCTACTAAGACCCATTCGGAGTCTAGTATGCCGCGAGATGCTTCAACTGTGGAACCTGCGGATGTCTCTACCTAAGATGTGTCTGGAGCTGCTGTGCAGGCACCGGCTTCTGAGGGTGTATTCAGGCCTACTGACTTGCATATTAAACCAACACCATCTTCTTCTTCAAGGCCTAAAACTCGATCCATGCCTAGAAAACCGACACCCAGACTGCATGGTCAGGCCTCTATGCTTAAAATACAAATGATAAGAATGGCTGAAGACCTTATTACTTTAATCAGGGGAAATCATCCTTCCCCCTCTAAGAGACCTAGGACTGAATTTGGTTATGATTCTTCTGATCAGGATTCTGAAATTTCTGTTTCTTCCGATGACCAGGATTTACCCTTATCTACCTATGAGGATTGTGATGCTGAGGACTCTATTCTGTCTGCTTCCTCACCAGAGGATTTCTCTTTTGGTGAAACCTTGTATACTCTTAGGGAGCATTTTCACTGGGAAAGCCAGGATTACTGTGATTCTAAAAAGAGGCTTAGGGATTTCTTACTCCTGCCCCAACACAGACCTTTAGCTATCCCCCTGTACTGGACATTGTTGATGATGCCTTTGTGGAGTCTAGCTTGACCCCTGACTCCTTACCTCCTTCCCCCAGAAAACCAGATAGATATTACAGGGTTCCTGACTCTCAAGTTCATCTGTAAAAATCCTACTGCAGATCCTGAGACCATTTCACAGGGATCCAAGGGCATAAAGGCTACTACTGCCAAAATCCTACACCCTCTGATAGAGATTCCAGGGTGCTGGATTTATGGGGTAAGAAGGTATATACTTCTGCAACCTTGGCCATTAGGGCCTTAAATTGCCAGTTTCATATGTTAAAGTATCAGCAGCATATTATTGGATTGCTTAAACAGAAAATGATGTTGATTCCTCACTGTGCTGAAAATAAGGATTTACAGGATTTAATGCATTCTGCTGAACAAGTTGGAAAACATACTTTGCAATGTGGTTTTGATTCACTAAAGGCATCTTGTAGGGCTGCTGTTACTGGATCTGTACTTAGAAGGCATGCTTGGCTTAAGGAGCAATCTTTGCCAGATCATGTTAAAGCTACATTGTTGGATGCTCCCTTAAACCAGGACTGCCTGTTTGGCAACAAAGCAGAAGTAGTGCTTAAAAAGATGGAGGAAAAAGCTAAATATATGCTAACTGCTAGATTTCCTGCAAGTGCAGCCTCCATAATTTAGTAGGCATTGGCCCTCTAAGAATTGGTCCTTTCCTGCCTCTTTCAGGCCTTCTAAGTCCAAACCCAGAACCAGCAGAACACTCAGACTTCAGTCCCAAGGTACGCACAGGACTAAGCAGTGGGGGGGGCTCCCACTTCCAAAGCAGGGAGTAGTAAGACCCCCCCTTATGGTAAACTGTCTCAATGACTTAACTTTAAAACTTCCAAGCCCTTCTCTTCTGACTGCTCCTTTAGGGGGAAAGATTGCTCTGCAGGCAAAAAACTGGGAACTCGTTACCCAGGACAAATAGGTTTTAAATATAGTTTCCCAAGGATACAGGTTTCACTTCCACATGTTACCAACCCCAAACGGTTGGCCAGATCTACCCCTAAATCAGTGGGCAGAGGCTCAAAAGCAAGTATGCTCTCTCTTAAGTATAAGGGCTATTCAGACTGTCCCAGAAGAGGAAAGGGAACAAGGTTTCGACTCAAGACTTTTTCTGTTGCCCAGAAAAGACAACTCTTGGCGTCCTATCCTGGATCGCTCTATCCTAAACACTTTTTTGGTGATCCCAAAATTCAAGATGCTAACTCTTCACCATTTGCTTCCTATGTTAGGCAAGGATGCCTGGTTCGCAACACTGGATTTAAAGGAAGCCTACATGCACATCCCAATCAGGGAATCTTGCAGAAGATACCTACGCTTCAAAGCAGGCTTCATGTACTATCAGTTCTCTGCACTGCCCTTTGGCTTCTCTACTGCGCCCAGGGTATTCAGAAAGTGCCTAGCTCCAGTCATTGCATTTTGCAGGCAAAGAAATGTTCAAATATACCCATACCTGGACAATTGTCTAATTCAGGCAGAAAGCCAGGACATACTATTGAATCATCTGGCATTTGTGCAAAAAGTGCCAACTTCTCTGGGGTACACCATAAACGAAAAGAAATCACATCTGGTACTCTGCCAACAAATTATATTCCTGGGAGCAAGCTTGAACACAACTTCCCAGGTGGCTTTCCTCACGACAGAGAAACAAGTTCATTTGACAGCTTACTTCAAACTGATGGCCACAAAGACCTTGCTATCTGCAGGACAAATACTGCAAGCCTTGGGGTTCATGGCCTCCTGCATTCTCCTAATTCCATATGCAAGACTGCATATGAGGAAACTACTATGGTATCTAAAAAGCCTATGGTGTCAACATTTTCAGGATCTAGAAGCAATGATTCCTGTCATACCTTGCATGCAGTTAGAGTTCCTTTGGTGGGCAGAGGCCTGCCACCAAAACAAAGAACTGCCATTTACTCTACCCCCTGCCGCCCAAACCCTAACAACAGACACATCAGACTATGCATGGCGGGGCTCACTTGGCAGGGATGTGCATTCAGGGCAAATAGAACCAAAATCAAATGCACCTGCATATCAATCAAAAAGAAATGTTAGCTGTACAAAATGCTCTGACAGTCTTCAAGGACCACATTCTTCCAGGACAGTTAATGGTAAAGACAGACAACACCACTATTATGTAGTACATAAACAACCAAACACGGGGAGGACATGCAGACTCCATACAGAAGGCACTCCCAAGCCAAGCCGAGAATCGAACGGGAGAACCTCTTGCTGTGAGGTAACAATGCTACTGCTGTACCATCGCGGCAGACCTTACCTCTTTCTCAGGGTAGTCAGGTAAATTGTATAAGGTTCCTCAATCCCATAGACAACTTTTCTCTAAATCTAGAGCTAACCCTTCAGTAATTTCATATAAAAAAAATATCTTTTGTTGCTTCTAGCTTGGTTCCTCTGGCAAGAATAGCAGAGCCTTTAATAGATTTTGGGGGGAAAAGATTTGTACCTCTTCAGCTGAGAATATATCAAAATTCCTTTTGGCATCTTTTGCTATCATGAAAGGCTAGTGCTGATTTACCTTGTTTGAATTCTAGATCCTCTTTGCTTTCATCAGTCACTCAAGTTACCAGTCTTTTAAGTGCTGATATGATGCTTCTGATGTAATGTCTAAAGTCATACATCGCTTTGCATGGTTATAGTCACAAATTTGACCTGAAATTCTTAATGCCCCTCTGGATAATGAGGTTTTGTTTGGCACTTTATCTGTGAATACTCTGAAGAGTTCTGCTGAATCAAGGAAACTGATTCAAAGGGTAGAGCAAAACTTTCTGCATCTTATATCACAGTATAGGAAATAAAATCTCCTCCAGTCCAGTACCAGTTTATAGAAAGCCATTCAAACAAACATAGCAAAAGTCAGGGAAGGCAACCATTTAAGAAACCGTGACAAAGCAGTTTTAAGTACAGACGAGGAGCTGTTCAGGCCCAGTCAAAGAAAAGTGACCGACTGTGGCACCCTCTCCCCTATCCCAGCTCACTGTAGCCCAATTTTATATATATATATATATATATATATATATATATATGTATGTGTGTGTATTATAAGGGCTTCATATAACTTCAAAATCCATATAATTTTTTTCATCCAAAACTGTATCAATGTTTATAGAATTATGTATTAAGTCTCTCAGCTTAATAATGCTGTTGTGTAACAATGCTGTGAATACGGGAATCCTTGACAAAATTGTTAACTTCTTTTCTAAATTGTTTTATATCTTTTTTTCTTCTTTGGACTGACATTTTGTATTTTGTATTATGTTATGTTGCATGTGTAGTCATATTGTGTGGAGCTTTTCTCTCCGGGCCTCCACTGAAAATGGGCAACCCTGCCTAGTAGGACTTCCCCGGTAAACAAATGTAAAATAAATAAGTAAATCCCATCCTTACCGTGGCAATTTTTTGAACCTTTCAAAAAAATCTTTATCTACATTTTTCTCTGTGACACCAAGTTACAACTGATTCTTGGGTACTAGGAGTCATTTAAAATGGATTCAAATGGCAATGGAATTCTTACTCCTTCCCCTCAGTCCTGGGAATTCCATCCCATCCTCAAAACCAAACCCACCTGTTCCCTCCAAATATTGCATGCTTTCTCAAAGAGTAATATAACCTATACTAGCAAGTTAAAAATTGTTAGGATTCCTATTCAGGGATATTTCTGGTACCAGGAAGAGGGGAACCTGGAGATATGTTGTTGACGTGTTTTCTCTGAATCTCCGTATCAAGATTCCAAAGTTCAGAATGTGTAATCTGCAGCCTCTTACCCTTAATCCCTCCTCTGCATTTCTTACATGTCGCCCAGGGGTGACAGATGCAGGCCATCTCTGGCAAAGCATCAAGGTCTGTCATTCATGTCATCCCAGGCAGACCGAAACTGGATCCCCATAGAATGACACCAGAAACTTAGCCAGTTGTTGAAATCGATCATATTCTGCTTGTACTGTGATATCATTCTGGGTGATGGTAGGATGCTGCTCAGGGCTAGGGTCATACCCGCCTGGGCTACATAATCCAAGAGCTCCTCCATGTCTCTTTTCATGTGGTCCAGGGAGGTACATCTCAGGTCATTCACACTCACATGTTCAGTGACAGAGTCATATTTTGTACCTGTTGTTGAGTGACCTGAGTGTGTGCCTTGTGTCGGATCCTGGCACCTGACAGGCAGCTGACTGTTACTTTCTCCTTATTCAACCTAGTGAGTGGGACATCAGTGTGCCCCACTATCGAGTCACCTATGACTAGTGTGTTGGGCATGCTGTTTTCCCTTAGGGGCTTTGGTTGAGTGGCACATTGTTTAGGAGAGCTATGTGTCTCATGACTAGTGTTGTGTTGTGGTGGTCGAGCGCATTTCTGCTTTGGAGGTCTCTGCTTCTTGGGTAGATTTTTGTTGAGAGCCTCCGCGAAGGTGGGTGTGCAGTTTGTGTTTTTATGTGAAGCACTGCTGGTGTGTGTTCCGGAGGGCTGTTTGTGTTCCATGTGGTTTGGAGCAAGTGTTGACCTTCTCCTCTTGACCAGCTATTCCGGTCTTGGCTGGAGAGTGCGTGGCTTCCAATTTGGATATATAAGTGCATCTCTCGCAAGTTTGAGTGTTGGAAGGTAAGCAAAGAGGATTGTTGATGTACATGAGGCAGTTGCTACATTGCCTCAGGATGCTCAAGTTCACCAGGTTAATAGGAGAAAGCACAGGGAACTGACCTTTAGACCTGCCTGGAGGGGTGGGCATTGACGATAAGTACTAGATCTGTTTCCTTGTAGAACGTTTAGTGCAGGTAGCACTTGTGTGCCACAGTAATTGCTACAAGAAGTCTGGTAAAGTGCTAGACTAATAAGCTAGTGTAAGTGCAGGAGAGGAGAGAACTAGTAAATCTAAGGGGAAAATTGAAGAGCAGACACTGGCACCGCTCAGAAGCTTACAGACAGTCCTGGATACAGCAAGTCTGTATCTGGACTGGACTAGTTACAGGAAAGGCAGGAAACAAGAGCAAACACAGGCTTTTAAACCGGAAAGTTGAGAGAGATAGAAAAACTGTCAAAATGGCCAATAAACTACAATTTCTGGGGCAGGAACCACTCTTATTATGGTAGATAGGCTACCTAGTGCTTACCACTCCCACTGATAAGCTAGAATGCTTCCTTCCAGCACAGAAAGGCTTTGATAAGCTAGAATGCTTCCTTCCAACACAGAAAGGCTTGGGAGGCTCAGAAGCTTACAGCCTTGGACACAGCAAATCTGTATCTGGACTAGACTAGTTACAGGAAAGGGGAGAAACAAGTGCAAACACAGGCTTTTAAGCCAGAAAGTTGAAAAAGAGATGGACGAAACTGCCCCAAAGGCCAGTAAACCACAAATCTGGGTCAGAAACCACTCCTCTTGTGGTAGATAGGCTACCTAGTGCTTACCACTCCCACTGATAAGCTAGAAGGCTTCCCTCCAACACAGAAAGGCTTGGGGGGCTCAGAAGCTTACATGCAGTCCTGGATACAGCAAGTCTGTATCTGGACTAGACTAGTTACAGGAAAGGGGGGAAACAAGTGCAAATGCGGGCTTTTAAATCAGAAAGTTGAGAGAGATGGAAAAACTGCCCAAACGGCCAATAACTACAATTTCTCGGCCAGAAACCAATCCTTGTGTGGTAGATAGGTTACCTAGCGCTTACCACTCCCACTGATAAGCTAGAAGGCTTCCCTCCAACACAAAAAGGCGGCTACAGCAAATCTGTATCTGGCCTAGACTCGTTACAGGGAAGGGGGGAAACAAGCTTAGAATTTTTATTTTTTTGTAAGTAAAGTGGAAAAGGAGAAAGCTGGAACAGAAGATAATTCAAGGAGGAATGGATGCATCACACAGGGGATACAGCTACTTTGGAACAGACTCCCCATCCACATAAATCGAAGTTCATCCCTGTCCGTATTCCGGCACAACTTAGATCTATGGATGAGATGCAGAACATATATCCAAGGACTACCTGCTGTACTACTAATGGACAGAGGCAGCTCCTAAATGCTTTATCCCATGTGTGGCTCCCCTCACATTATCTGTGGTGTGATCCCATTTATTCTTATTAGGAGTAATCTATATTTATTGATCATGGGATTGGGAAGGCCAGTCTGTAACCAAATGGGATAGGTTATTTTGAGCACAAAAAGCAAAACTGGCTAGTCTTAATGGGCCGTGAGGGCAGCTAGCTTAGTTACTTATGAACCTGTCTGACATTCTAAATTCTTTACTGAATTTTGTCAGAAAGTAAATTCACTGGTGGATAGACCATTTGAGTCTTGAATCCTGGTCTTCCAATCTCTCTCAGCTACTTTCAAATTTGTAATTATGGATGCCCAGACTTTGCCTAGGTGTGTATCCAAGAGGCTCAGTATGGAAGGGGTTTGGAACCATCATTTCAATAGGTAGCACACAATATCAAAGAAATAATGACATTTGTAAATGCATTCAAATCACTGAACCATTTGTAGACTCCAGTACCTATTCTGGTAATTGCAGGCAACAGCTGTGTCAAGTGGTAAATAAACAAGAGAGAACTAGGTTGTACTCCCAGTGAAGACTAGCCACGTTAGCCTGGGAACACGACCTCTCCAAGTTACTTACAGAGCTGAATGCTGTGGCAGACGCACTGAGCCAAGCCAGGGCATATTCCTACGGTTGGATGTTGTATACAGGGAGGGGTCTTCCAGGAGATTATCAACCTGTGGGGAACTCCCCAACTTACATCAGTAGATCTGTTTCCCTCCATTCACAAGACCATTGAAAAAAATTTGCTCCAGGACTCCTTAGAGAAATGTATGGAAGGCAGATGCCTTCTCATCCTCATGGACTAGAATATTCCTTCATGCTTCCCCCTTTTCTCTGATAACCAGAGTTATTTTAAAGATCCAGAAAGAGACTCCAGAGATAATATTGGTAAGTCCCTTTTGGCCCAGTCAACAGTGGCCCTCCATTCTCTTGAAAATAGCCAAAGGAAATTACTACTAACTTCCCCAAAGGATGGTCTTACTCACGCAGGACAAGGTGTCTCTTATTCACCCCAGCTAAAAAAAATCCTTCCTCTAACAGCTTAAATGATAAAATTTTAATCTTTTTCAGACTCCTATTTTCCAAGGGCATGTTGCATGTATTAAAGGGATGATAAGAAACCTGCTCCTGGAGAAACCATAAATGCCTGAGGAAGCAGCAAGGGTAACAAAGTTTGAAGGGATAACATTCAAAAGGAAGGAACCTTCAGAAAGGTATTCAAATAAGAAAGATCCAGAGTGGGCCTCCAAATGCCCTCTTACCTGAGGAGCAAAAATATTCTGAAATAAAGCCCAATCCCCCTTTGAACAGCTGGAACCTCTTGAGTAGTTCCCTGAATCGAAAAATCCTGAAGCACCTCTTAAAAAAAAAAAAAAAAAAAGCTCAACTGGTCTTGAGGTAGTTGAGTAATGCCCATGAAAGAGTAAGAGATTTCCAAACCATGAAATACCCTTGGCGAATTATGGAAAGAACCCAGGAATCTTTGGTAATGCTTAACCAGGCAAGAAGAGACTTAAAAAGACGATGTGAAAGAGGAATGTGACTGGGAAGAATTGGGTAGTCAGAAAGCACCTGGTTTATCAGGAAAGGAAGGCTTCTGAGTAGGAGGAGGTCTGTGTAGACTTATTGGAGATAACCCTCCTACCACCCTTCATGCCTTTAGGAGGAGGACAAGACTGCCTTCCAACAAAGTCTGATTTATTGGGATAATTTCTCTGGAACTTTGCCACAGAGGGAAACAAAAATATGTTTCAGGTCCTATAACTACTTGCCTTTTTTCTACAGGGACTTGAGCAAATCAGCTGCAACAGCACCAAACAAACATTTGTTGTCCAGAGGCGCATCCATCAACTTAGCCTTAATATCAGGCAGAGGCTGAATCTGTAGCCAGGAATATCTCCTCAACACAGAGCCAAAACAGCAGCCATAGAAGAAACATCTGCTGCATCATAACTACATTTAATGGAATGGTGAGCTACATGGGAAAAGTCCCAAACAGGGACAAGGGAGAAGTCTTTCTCTCAGATTCAGAAAGGTCAGAAATAACCTGGCAAGCCTGAAGAAAGGATAGCCAAAACATATCTGGTCATGTGAGTTTGATAGTTAACAGCCCAAAAGGCTCTGGTCGCTGAAGTATAAACCTTCTTACCCAGCTTTTCCATGGTCCCGCTGTCCTTATCAGAAGAAAGAAGCTTGGTAGAAGGTGGTAATTTAGAAGGCTTGTTGGATGCCACAGAGACCACCGAAGGGTCAATAGATGGATACTTATAAAGGAATTTGCAGTCAAGTCATCAGGCACTTTATAAAACCAATCAGCTTTTTTAGGAGCAGGGGGCTGAGAGTCTGGGGCCTAAGGCACAGAAGAAAAGGCATCCAGTAAAACAGCCAAAACAGGAGGAACAGCAGACGGTCAAGGAAGCTCCATTTGAAAGAGCTCATAATATCTCCTCTGCACTTCAGACACTTGGGAACAATCCGGTTTAAACAATTCCATCATCCTAGAAATGGTATCCCCGAAGAAAATCTCCTGAAAAGGCAATTCAGGACTAGCAGACTCCTCTTCCTCAGAGTCATAATCTGAAGGGGAAGGAATCTGGGCAGAATAGGCCAGGGATTCCTCATCAGAATCCTTTTCTTCCTCAGAGAAATCCTGCTCCCTGTATCTCTTGCGGGGAAGATGACCAAGGAGGAGCTGGGACAGAAACCCAAGCTTCAAGGTCATACGAGCATTGAACAAACCCTGTGTAAAATTCTACCATTTACTTTAAGGGTCCTTAGGTGCAGAACAAATATGTTTTGTCTTTACTAATTTTTTTTTTTTTAAAGATGCCTGCCTTATGAAATATCAAAGGCTCTAACGTTGGCCTACACTCAGTAATCATAGACGGGACTTTGTGCCTCACCAGTATCTGAGGAACCCCTCCAGGCCCTTGAATGGTAATCAGCTGTGGTTCCCCCTGAACGTTCAAAGTGGATGTCTGCAAGGTCTCCAAGGATGTGAGAGAAGCTGGATCCACGCTGAGTAATCCAGCCCAGGAACCGGACGATCCTCCAGGCATTCACCAGCCTCAAGAGATGATGCCCGGGAGAAGAGTCACAGCCAAAGACCCTGGCCTAACTTTTTTGGCCGCCTTCTTTGAAGTTGGCTGAACCTTAGGCTGGGAAGTACCTTCCATAGTGTCTTTTTCTAAAAGCTTTATATGCTGGTTTTCAGGACAGATGGCTAGGGATGAAAACCGACTGTGTAAGGTCCTTGGAACAAAAGCATGACAAATAGTACAGGATGTATGGTCGTGAGAAGCACCTAAACAAAACAAGCACTGCACGCAATGGTCTGTATGGGAAATCTGTTTCCCACACTGGTATTTACCCTTTCTGGATGATATGAAACCCCACAACAACATAAATGCTAAAAACAAAAAGGATAAGCAAAAAAAAACAAATGGGGCACCTATCTGAAATGGTTAGGTAAACTAGCAATGACTAGTGATCAGACGGGCCATCAAAGATGGTATTCAGGCTGGTGGCAAAGAAGTTCTGAGGATGATACCGCTGGATGTCACCTTTATGCCCTACGCCTAGTATGGGAGCATAAGTGTGATGTATGGCATATCGTTAGCCTAAAGGCTTTGGTATACTGACCGGATTTCGGGCCACCCTTGGCAGGAGATCCCTCATGTTAAGAATACTGCAACAGTGAAGTGGAAGGACATCTATCTACTGTTATGGAATGATTTTACACAACTGTGCTTTCCTAACTTGGAGAACAGCATTGCTCACTGTTCTGACCTCAGAAGAGTGTCTGAGTTACAAGAGGTTCAATCTTGCCTTACTTTTCATAAGGAAAGCCTATCCCTAAGAACTTGTCACTTTTGGCATGAAGGAGGGAAAGGTATCTAGTCTGTTCATCTTCCTGTCTTTTTTCCTGAACCGAAAATTGAGGGAGAGAGAATCTTACATACCCAGGGTGTCCACAAAGTAGTTCAGAAACTCTAAACAGCTGTTCATTGCCTACAAGGGTAAGAATGGACAACCAGTGTTTTAAAATGCAGTTTCCAAATGTTTATCGCATGCTGTCCAATTTTGTTATCCTCATCATAAAGGGGCCCTTGCTACCAAGGTCAAAGCCCACTCTTTCAGGTCTGTGGCTACTACTAAAGCTTATTGGAAAGGTAAGGATTCCAGAAGTGGCAGCCTAGTCATCTGCTCGCACTTTATTAAGCATTAATAAAGTTGAGTCAGTCTTATGATCAAGAGCAGGATGTTCTCTGTGTTTCACTGTTGCAGTCATTACATTTGGGTTATCTGCTTGCAGGTAGCCCTCAGCCGACCTGATTATCAAAGTCTTGGGTCCTGCGTTGGTTGCTGTCTCTTCCATGACATCAGGTAGTCAGGGGTATAAAGCATGCAGCCGACACCATTACATCTGTCTTTCTTGCCATGCGGTGCCCGAAGCAGCAGCAGTTTGCAAGTGCCGATCGGCCAACACCTGAAATTTTCATTTTTGAGTTTCAGAACTGAAGTCTTCAAAAAAGTTAAGTACCCCGTTGGGATCCTTTTTCTTGCTCTAAACCGATGTCAGTAAAAGTTAACAATTGTATTACTTGTGGAAAGCAAATACCTCATAAAGATTTTCATTCATATTGCATTCCTTGCTTAGGCCCAGACCACAATGTTCCTCGCTGTCGGTTTTGTGCCTTATTCAATCCTCTAACTATTCGTCATCGGTTCATTTTTGCATCAAACTATTTTGGTACTCTGTTTAATCATTGGTAAGTCATCCGACTACTGGCATTCTGAAAATACGTAAAGATAAAGACAGAGACAGGCCGCATAGGTCCAAAGCTGCCGACGACGCTTCCGTTACGCCAGTTTGCCGGTTCTCAGTGAGGTGCTTTCACAGCCCCCTGATACCCGCTACTTCAGATTCGCAGGCCTCTACTGAGACCCATTTGGCACCCGGTATGCCACGAGATGCTTCTTCGACTATGGAACCTGCGGATGTCTCTACCTTGGATGGGTCCGGAGCCGCTGTGCAGGCACCTGCTTCGGAGGGTGTATTCAGGCCTACTTGCATATCAAACCAATGACATCTTCTTCTTCTTCAAGGCCAAAACTCGATCCACGCCTAGAATACCGATGTCCAAACTGCATGTTCAGGTCCATATTCCAAAAAAACAAATGATAAGAATGGCTGAAGACCTTGTTACTCTAATTAGGGGAAGCCAGACTTTTCCCTCTAAGAGGCCTAGAACTGATTTTCCTTCTGATTCTTCTGATCAGGATTCTGAAATTTCTGTTTCTTCTGATGACCAGGGTTTGCCCTTATCTACCTATGAGGATTCTGATGCAGAGTACTCCATACCGTCTGCTTCCCCTCCAGAATATTTCTCTTTTGGTGAAACTTTGCACACTCTTAGGGAGTATTTCCGCTGGGAAAGCCAGGATTACTCTGACTCCAAAAAGAGGCTTAGGGAATTCTTACTCCTACCTCAACACAGGCCTTTAGCTATCCCTCCTGTACTGGACATTGTAGATGATGCCTTCTTGGAATCTAGCCTGGCCCCAGACACTTTACCTCTAGCTCCCAGGAAACCTGACAGGTATTACAGAGTACCTGACTCTCACAAGTTCTTCTTTAAGAATCCTACTGCAGACCCAGAGACCATTTCACAGGGACTCAAAGGCATTAAGACTACTACTGCCAAAAATCCTACCTCCTCTGATAGAGATTCCAGGGCCCTGGACAGGTGAGGTAAGAAGGTATGCACTTATGCTACTTTGGCCATTAGGGCCTTAAGCTGCCAGTTTCTTATGTTAAAGTATCAGCAGCATATTATTTGATTACCTAAACAGAAAATGATGTTAATTCCTGACTGTGCTGAAAATAAAGAATTACATGATTTAATGCATTCTGCTGAACAAGTTGGTAAACATACTTTGCAATGTGGTTTTGACTCTTTAGAGGCATCTTGCAGGGCTGCTGTCACTGGGTCTGTTCTTAGAAGGCATGCTTGGCTTATGGAGCAAAGTTTGCCAGATCATGTTAAAGCTAAATTACTGGATGCTCCCTTAAACCAAGACTGCCTGTTTGGCACCAAAGCAGAAGAAGTACTTAAAAAGATGGAGGAAAAAGCTAAATCTATGCAAACTGTTAAAGATTTCCTGCAAGTACAGCCTCCCAGATTTAGTAGGCATTGGCCTTCTAAGAATTGGTCCTTTCCTGTCTTGTCCAGGCCTTCTCAGTCAAAACCCAGGAACAGCAGACCACCTAGGCTACAGTCTCAAGGTACTAACAGGCCTAAGCAGTGGGGGGCTCCCACTTCCAAAGCTGGAAGTAGTAAGACACCCCCTATGGTAAACTGTCACAATGACTTAACCTTAAACCTTCAAAGCCCTGCTCAGCTGACTGCTCCTTTAGTGGGAAAGATTGTCCTGCATGCAAAAAACTGGGAACTCATTACCCAAGACAAATGGGTTTTAAATATAATTTCCCAAGGATGCAGATTCCACTTCCACACCTTACCAACCCCAAATGGTTGGCCAGACCTACCCCCAAATCAGTGGGCAGAGGCTCAACAGCAGGTTCTGTCTCTTCTAAGTAACAGGGCTATTCAACCTCTCCCAGCAGAAGAATGGGGACAAGGTTTTTACTCAAGACTTTTCCTGGTACCCAGAAAAGACAACTCTTGGCGTCCCATCCTGGACCTGTCTATCCTAAACACCTTTTTGGTAATCCCAAAATTCAAAATGCTAACTCTAGATCAGCTGCTTTCCATGTTAGGCAAAAACACCTGGTTGGCAACATTAGACTTAAAGGAAGCTTACCTGCACGTCCCAGTAAGGGAATCTTGCAGAAAATACTTACGCTTCAGAGCAAGCTAAATGCACTATCAGTTCTCTGCACTGCCGTTTGGCTAATCTACTGCGCCCAAGGTATTCACAAAGTGACTAGCTCCAGTCATTGCATTCTGCAGGCAAAGAAATATTCAAATATACCCATACCTGGACGATTGTCTAATTCAGGCAGAAAGCCAGGAAATACTTTTGCACCATCTGGCATTTGTAAAGAAACTGCTAACCTTACTGGGATATACCATAAACGAAAAGAAATCTCATCTAGTACCCTGCCAACAAATTGTATATCAGGGAGCAAGTTTGAACACAACTTCCCAAATGGCCTACCTCACGCCAGAGAAACAAGTTTATTTGACAGCCTACTTCAAACTACTGGCCACAAAGACCCAGCTATCTGCAAGGAAAATACTGCAAGCCTTGGGGTTCATAGCCTCTTGCATCTTACTAATTCCATATGCAAGACTGCATATGAGGAAACTACAATGGTATCTAAAAAGCCTATGGTGTCAACATTCTCAGGACCTAGAAACAATCATTCCTATAATTCCTTGTATTAAGACAGAGTTCCTTTGGTGGGCAGAATCCTGCTACCACAACAAGGGACTGCCATTCACTCTACCCCCTGTCGCCCAAACCCTAACAACAGACTCATCAGACTATGTATTGGGGGCTCACTTGGCAGGGCAGTGCATTCAGGGCAAATGGAACCCGAGTCAAATGCACCTGCATATCAAGTCAAAAAGAAATGTTAGCTGTACAGAATTCTCTGACAGCCTTCGAGGACCACATTCATCCAGGACAATTATTGGTAAAGACAGACAACACCACTGTTATGTGGTGCATAAACAAGCAGGGGGGAACCCACTCATACCCTCTCTGCAGACTAGCCATGGCTCTGTGGAACACAGCCTTGAGCTACCAAGTGCACCTACAAGCTCAATTCCTGCCAGGCAAGCTAAATTCACTGGCAGATGACCTAAGCGGAAATCTCATGGACCCACACGACCACACGAGTGGAAACTGGAACCAAAGATATTCAACATGTTGAGAAACAAATGGGGGAGCACAGAGACAAACCTGTTTGCCTCCCTCAGAACTACCAATTGGACAAATTCTGCACAAGGACTCCCCATAGCAAGCTTGGAAAGTGGATGCCTTGTCCTTTACCTGGGAAAGCCTTTCAGTTTATGCCTTTCCCCCTCTGCCTCTCCTCTCGAAAGTTCTACTAAAGATCAAACAGGACAAACCAAGGACAATTCTCATTGCACCAGACTGGCCACGCCAACACTGGTACCCCCTCTTATGCAGTATGTCACTGCTGGAACCTTGGCACCTGCCTCAGACCCCTTCTCTGCTGTCCCAGCAGGAGGGCCAGATTCTGCACCCCCAGCTTCAAACCCTGAACCTTGCAGCCTGGTAATTACCTGAGCTCTCCAATACCATTCCTCAGTAAGCAAGTGCTGGATGTCATCCTGGAGGCAGGGAGGCTTAGTACTAGAAAATCCAATGCTGAAAAGTGGAAAAGATACTGCTCCTGGAGCCAAACTCAGGGGATGGGCACATCAGTGCCCAGATTACCGCATATTCTTCAATACTTAACAGAGATGCTTCACAAGGGCCTTTCCTTCTCTTCTATTAAAATTCATGCCTCAGCAATTTAAGCACATTATAATACTGAGCCTCCCCTCTTCTCTCACCTCCTGCTGAAACAATTCCTCAGACCACCCAGGAGAGCCCCTACTCCAGCCTGGGACCTTAACTTTGTATTGGAAAAGCTCACTCTTCCTCCTTTTGAGCCAGCTGCAACTGCAGAGTTGAAATTCCTTTCTTGGAAAACAGCCTTCGTTGTAGCCATCACTTCGGCAAGAAGAGTGTCTGAATTACAGGCCCTCATGGCAGTGGAGCCCTTCATCATCTTCCATGCAGACAGGGTGTCCTTCAGGACCAATCCTTCTTTTATGCCCAAGGTGGTATCCAGTATGGCCCTCAATCAGTCCATTAATTTGCCAACCTTCTTTTCTAATCCACAGAACAAAGGAGAACAAATACTGCACTCTTTGGATGTGCACAGACAGCTTAGATTTTATTTAGACAGGACTAAGCCTCTCAGGAAAACTGAAAGCTGCTAGTTGCCTTTGCTGCAGGGGCAGAGGGGAAGGCCATTTCAAAGCAAACCATTTCTAAGTGTATAGGCCATTGCATTCATTTCTGCTATAAGCACCATAGAAAACCTTACCCCACAGGGGATAAGATCACATTCCACCAGGGCTGCATCTACTTCTACAGCCTTTCTCAGAGGTGTTCAAACCAGGGACATCCTAGAAGCTGCTACCTGGAGTTCTGTACATACCTTCACCAAGCATTACCACTTGCCAATTTTTTTCTAAATCCAGAACTGGTTTTGCCACTGCAGTCCTGCAGGGCCTAATAGCTGGTCCTAATGCTCTCTAATTGCCTCCTCCCTTCCTTAGCTTTGGGAATCTACCCAAATATAATGACTGCAACAGTGAAACACGAAGAACATAGTACAGTTATGTACACTTACCATAAATGTAGATGTTCGAGTGTATTCACTGTTGCAGTCCTGGTTACCCACCCTCCAGCCCCCTGACTTTTATTGGCTATACCTCTCTTCTTGTTTACTGTATTTAAGCTTTCTGGTGCATTTGCTTTTTGTTAGAGGTGTAACCTTGTATATACTTGCTTCCCATTATGGGGGCACCTGACATCTGGGGCAAGAAAAACTAATGTAATGGCATCAGCTGCATGCTTTATACCCCTGACTACCTGACGTCATGGAAGAAGAGACAGCAACCAACGCAGGACCCAAGACTATGATAATCAGGCCGGCTGAGGGCTACCTGCAAGCAGATAACCCAGATGTAATGACTGCAGCAGTGAATACACTCAAACAGCTACATTTATGGTAAGTGTACACAACTGTACTTTCTGCTAAGACTATTCTCCAGGGGCTCTTGGAATCTTGGCCTTCTTCCTCTTCCCTGACTAGGCTGCTTTAGTAATCATCCCATATAGCTTAGGCTGCTGTAACAGTGATTTAATGATGAACATAGTACAATTATCTAAGTAAACTTAGTATAACAGTAAGTGTTCAAATAGTTCACTGTTTCTCTATTAAGTCTCCCTGCTACCCACCTTCTGGTCTTTCGAGTGTAGTTTTTTATTGGGGCTTATCCTTCTACCTAAGCTGTCTGCCAGGGTGTGGTTCCTCTTTTCCTTGTTTTTTTCCACTTTCTTCTAACGTATAACCTGGTATTTTAAGCCTCCAGCCTCCCTCTCATGACAGGCTAGGAAAGTCTGAATTTTGTCATCCTTACATCTACTTTTATATCGACGTGCAATTTTTGCCTCCTTGTTACCGGGGTGCGGGGGCTATGGAAAGTGCTGTGAAGTTCAGATGTTAGATCCTTGCCAGGGTATGTCCCATATATCTTGGGATAGTGCTACAATGACCTTTTTGAGCATTTACTGTTGCAGTATGTTTACTTAAAAAAAAACTGTATGTGTTCATAATTCCCAAAGCTGCAGTAGCCTGTAGGCTATATGGGCTATGTCTTTCCCAAGACACAACAACTGGCCAGCTTCCAAAAGCTCTGTCGCTGTTGTAGTAGATTATAGGCTGTATGGGTTGTGTCTTCCTTAAGACACAACAACCGAAGAGCACCTTCCCTCTGACTGCTGCTTGGACAGCCCTCTGGAGGAACAGTCAGCAGTCAAGGTGAGGAATCTTCAGTATTTTCTTGCTGCATTGTGAAGAAGAGCTCAGAGGTTTCACAGGAGCAGCAGACAGCCTTCAGTTTATATTTTGGCAAGTAAGTCTCCGGTGGGGAACCCCTCCACACAGAAATATTGCCCATTAAAAAATAAATGCTATTTATTTTATTTGGGCTTTTAAACAACATTGCCCCTTTAAGAAAGTTTCTAATGTCAGAAGTTTCCTATCAGGGCCACTGTTTTTAGCTTTGGCTATTTTGGGGAGTTATTTTAGTGAGAAAATGTACTGCTTGTGTAAACTTTTTTTTTATTTTATGTAAAAGTTTACTGTCAGGAAGTGTTTTAATTTAGCAGAAACTACTATGGGATATGTTAGTGCTTGTTGTTATTGTGTGACAACATGCCTGCCATTTTTTTCTGTCACTGAATGTTATGTAGGGGGCTTTCTGACAGGGATTTAATGGTCTGCTTATACATTACTGTGTTTAGGGGACTGTGTATGTGAGTGTAAGTGTGCTACTTCTGAACACTACTTATCTTCCGACCAGCTTGTTCCAGCAAAGCTTACATCATCTGAAACATCCTACTTGATCACAGAGTGCATTCTTAAGCTGTTATTCCTGGTCAGCCTTCCGCTATTCCTAAAAAGGAAGAAAAGAAAACTTACCAAAGAGCCCTTGCTGACTCAGTTGACTCAGTCAACACTTCAGCTGATGGTGGGTGGCTCTATAGTGGCCATTAATCATTCCCAGACATTTCAGTTATCTCTCTGGCTTCCTCTGATATATTCTGTCCTCTTCATCAGTTCCAGTGTTTGAAATGGACATGGCCGAAAAGTATTTTTTCTGAGTCATGGAGACACACTGGGGGAAGCTGCTCAACTTGGCTGGGAAAAAGAGACCTCTTGACAGGGCAGAAGTACCTTCTCCAAATCTGTCATCAGGCGGTATCTGTAAAGAAAAAAAAAAGGTTAAACATTATTCATCTGAAGACATGATATCTATTAACAAAGATGATTTTCTTACCTATGCTTATGAAGTTGTTACAGGCTGTTAATCCTGGTACCCAGAATACTTTACCTGTAAAAGTGAGCAGCATAAACATTCCTGAGGAAGATATGTCAGAAGATCCTAACATATAGATAGGGACAGGGCTTCTTCTGCAGATTTACAAGTGCATTTCTCTGATTCATAGGAAACTTAGTTCTCATGACCTTCTTTGGATGAATTTCCCCTTTTTTCGGATTGTATCCAAGGTGAATGAGGTGTTTTTATGGGAACAAATGCATGCTTCCCTGAATTGAGGAGATGATGTGATGTGTTACAACTAGATATGTATCATTCTATCTACATTTCTCCACTAGTGCCAGTCTTGGGAGTTTTTTAATGCTGCCTATAAAGAACACTCGTTTTCAACTTTGTTTCCAAAAAGCAGATAGGCCATATAAAGTGCCTCAAGCTTAAAAGCTTTTGCTTTTCCACTTCAGGTCTGACATTGCAACCGTATCCACATCTTCACCAGCTGAGAATAGGCTATGGGCTTTTGCAGTCTTCCAGTGCTTCCCGTTTTGGAAAGAAGGGAAGGTATTGGATAGATTTGGTAAGGCAATATTTTCTTCTTGCACTTTGGCATATAGAATTCTTAACTGTCAGACTCATTGAAGTTTGTGCTTTTTTGTGTAGACAGTTTGAGAGAATTGATTGCCACACTTCCCCCTGAAGATAACGCTTATCTAAATTCTATTTTTTTAATATTTCTCAAGTATCTAAACATGTCTTAAGTGGTGTGTATGATTGTGAAGACACTCGGTTAATGGCCATTGCTACAGTGTTGAGGACATATGCCTGGAGTAATTATCATGCATTTTCTAATGAGGTAAATTTTGAAATTTTAAATTCAGCTTTAGATGAGGGATTTGGCCCATGGACTACCCAGGTCTTTAAACATTTTGATGAGAGGGAAATTAATTCAGGGAGTTTCCAAGATTTTTTTAGGTCCCCTTAATACATCTCCCATATCCTGTTTCACATCTACGAAACAAAGTAAACAATCTCTGCCTTCTCAAGCTAAACAGAGAGGCAAAAAGAAATAGGTGAGGAACACCAAGAAGCAAGGAGTCTTTCTTAAATTCTTGTTTTCGTAAATCTTTTCTTGTTTTTGTACATCCTTGTTTTTTTATGTATATGTTGCTTTGAATATTTTGTGTAAACCAGTTGTTGATTGCTTTCTTATTTTTGTAAATTATAATCTGTAGAACATGTGGAGCTTTTCTCCTCCGGCCTCCGCTGAAAAAGGGCTACTTAGCTCAGTCGGGCAAACCCGGACAACAAATGTAAAATAAGTAAATAAATTAAAAAGAGACTGTCTACTACTTCAGAATGACTATACTGGCAACTACCTCAGATCTTATTTGCCATTTTCGCGTTTGGATGTGATCACTTTGAGCTCTCGAGATTGTGGGTTTGCAGAGAAGATTAATCAATCTTTTTTTTTTTTCCATAGTAATATTTCTTTATCTTTAATGTCTACCTTTATTACATTTGTATTTACTTTCCCTACACTTTTTTGTGTACTCGTACTTAACGTAGTTGGTAAGTTTTTCTCCATTTCTCTGTAAACTCTTGGTGTATTCCTCAATACCATTGCTTCTCTATTCTTTCTTTTCTTTAATTCCTTCATTTTGTTTTCTTAGCTATTAAAAAAAAAGTTTTTTCATTGTATTTTGCATTCTTTGAATGTCTGAAAAGGGTCCATCTGATTTTAAAAAGTGCCAGAAATGCAGGCACAAATTACCGCTTTGTGATGCGCACACCTTATGCGTGTATTGTTGGGCCCAGAGCATTTGCAGACCGAGTGTTCCATATGTAAGGCTTTCAATTGCAAGCAATTGCTGATAGTATAAATCAGCTTATTTTGAAGGGGCTACTACCCTTTCTTTCTCAGAGGCCCTTTTTGGGCTCAATCCCCAAAAACAAGCTTAAGGAGCCTTCTTTCAAGCCTTAGGGTCCTTCCGGATCTTCAACCCCATCATTGGATCCTACCACAGAAGCAGCAAGGGAAAAAAAACACAGAAGTCAGATCCAGAGACTGCGCCTACCTAGCCAGTGTTGGGGTCAAAGTCAGCTCCTTCGTATCCTTGCCTCTTGGATCTGCAGCCTTTACCAAAGCCTTGATATTCTTCTTCCATTCACTCAGTACCCTTTCGAGTACCTTCCCCATTCCTAGAATCCCGCTGCCACTCCAGATCTTCATCAGTGTACCATCTTCTCGTTCTTCCAGAAGTCTGAATGAGGCTGATGTGGACAGAATGATGAGGAAGTTTCTCTTGGTGCAGATAGAAATGGGAGTTCTCCCGGCTGCTACCCCTTTGGGTCAGGAAGTCTTGGTTTGCCCTGCACCACCGATCTTGGCTCCTTCTCTGATTCACCCTATTTTTTCAGAGTGCTTGGATCTGAGTCTCCTGGGACCATCTGGATCAAATCAGAGGATCATAGTATCTTCGGCTCTGACACTTTAGTGCACTGGCTCCAATGTTTTTGGATCCAGACAACTCGCGGAGCTGAGGCATCCCTGTCAGGTCCAGGGCATTAAAAAGAGTAAACTTCGAAACTGTCAGAGCCAAGGCATTAGCTTACCTTCACCCTCTGCCTTGGGTAAATTGCCTTTGGGGCAGGGGAGCTGTTGACACGAAGCTTGGCTTTTCGGCTCCATCACCTTACGTCTCCCTAGCTCTTTCTGCTTTTCAGGTGGTGCAGAGAGTGTTGAGTGTTCTCTACTTCTGCAGGATGGGCACCCTCCCCCCTTGGATCTCCCCTCTATATCCTGTATGCCTCTGTGCCTTGAGCCCTATCATTGTACATCACAGGGACAGCCAGCCCAAAGTCTCCAGGTTACCAGCAGGCTATTATTAGTTCTTCTGATACTTCTCTGGAGTATCCCACCAAGGAAATGCAAGAGGTGGCACTTAGACTCTTCTCATGAGCCTGTCACTGAAGATTCTGATTTCAATGAAGGGGAAGGGTTCCCAAGATCACTACTGAAGATGTTTCATTTAGAGACATTGTTGAGATCCTTAAGCAAAGGAGTGATTGTTCTACTGATAAACCTTCCCAAGAGGAATCTGTATTCCTGGAGGCCTTCGGGTCTGGCCTGTCTACCTCCTGGATGACTTTGCCCGCCGATGAGTTCATTGACTTGGTCTCTATGCATGTGTGGAAGGAACCAGACATGGTAGAGCCAATCCCCTAGAGAGATTGGATCTTGACACCACTTGCAGGACATGAGTTTTGGAGCAAGGGACTACCTGTAGTTGCCATGGTCATGGCGGCGGCCACCAGGAAAGAACTCATGGAGCAGAGTTTTTCTGTCCGTCCCCCTGACAAGGAGTCAAGGGCATTGGACAGATTTGGGAAGCATGTGTATGCTTCAGCGACCTTTGCCCTCAGATCGCTAAACAGCCTGGCACACTTCAAAGGAATTCAATAAAGGAACTTAAAAAATACCTTTCTGGGACCAGTATGGTGAGACTCGGGCTTCTGTGGCCTCACAGTTGTCTACTCTTCAATCAATTTTTAACTCGTCCATAAGGCTCATCTCGGATGCAGCTTAAGGTACCTCAAGGGCAGCGGTTTCAGGCCTTTCCATTAGAAGGCATTCCCAGATGTGCTTGTGCGACTTTGCAAAGCCCTTCAAGTCTTCTTTCATCAATGCTCCTTTTGATGGAAGCTCTTTGTTCGGCCCAGAAGTGAAGGACACACACTCCAGGTGTGAACAAAACTGAAAGATTCTCTCTGCAGTGGGAGTATGTTTATCAACCCCTCAAAGGACCTTTTCAAGGAATCTGTGAAGAGGCCAAAAATGTGGTTCAAGAAGTCCCAGGGTCCTTTCCATAATCCACGTGGAGATAGCTTCCCAAAGGCTGAGAGGGAAGTCAAATGGGAGATGCCACCCATGTGCCAGAGGAGGCCTTTAAAACAAGGGGTCTAGAGATTCCTTCCCTGATGGACCCTACCAGCATTCCTGAAAGAAGACCCAGTTGTCCCTCTCTGGAGGCAATTGAGGGTCGTTTATCCCTGCACACCAGAAAGCCTGGCTAGACCTTACAAAAGATACGTGGGTGCAGAGGATTATTTCCAAAGATTATATAATTTCATTTTTCCTACCACCACCACCTGTTTGCAAACTGCACAATGTTTGACCAAGTCAGAGGAAAGCAGCAGCACTAGAAATTCAAAAGCTGCTAGAAAAAGTCATCCATGAGGTCCCATCAAACCAGATAGAATCCAGAACTTACTCGAGATTCTTTTGTGCCAAAGAAAACAGGGGACTGGAGACCAATTTTGGATCTCAGCAGTCTGAACAAATCAGTTCAGCACACCAAGTGTTGGATGGTCACAGTTAAGGCAATTCTGCCCTTTTTGTGCAAGGACAACTGGGTGTGCTTGATAGACCTTCAGGATGCATACCATCACATAAAAATGAACAGTCAATCCAGAAGGTACCTACGCTTCAGGCTGGAACCGGTCATTACCAATTAGAGCACTGCCCTTTGGCCCCACCACAGCCCGCAGGGTGTTCACCAAATGCATTACAGTAGTAGCCGCTCACTTGAGACTGCAGGGATTCTGAGTGTTTCCATACTTGGAGGACTGGCTCATTACTGCCCCAAACAGGCATCTACTACTAAGAGCACGAGATAATGTACTCCAGACGTGCTCCCATTTGGTGATCACCATAAATTACAACAAATCTCAGAACCATCTCAGACATTGGAGTTCATAGAAGTGATTTTCAACAAAGTATCAATGATATCTTAGTCTGTACTCTTGAGGGAGGACACTGTCAGGTCCCAGGTCAGAAAAATAATTCACAATTCCACAGTCTTAGCCTGATTGATCCTACAAGCCTTGGGATCAGTGTCAGCGGCTAAAGTTTTATTTCCCCTAGCAAGATTTCACATGAGAATTCTTCAGTGGATATTAGCAACATAGTGGTCTGTTCTTTATCAGCACATGTCTGCCCAGATAAGAATTATCCACGCATGCAAAAGATACCTTTGGTGGTTGATTCGATCAGATCAGGTACTGCAAGGCCGTCACTTCATTCTCCCTCATCCCAAGGCCATATTGACCGCGGACACTTCCCAGATTGGGGGGGGGGGCACTTCCTGGGGAAAACCATCCAAGGCATGTGGTCCCCCAAAGAGGCCAACATTCGTATCAATGTCCTGGAAACGAGAATGGTGTCCTTAAGTGTTGCAGGCCTTCCAAGACTTTCTTCTTTTCATGACAATTGCAATTCATTCAGACAGTATATCATTGGTCTGGTACATTAACAAACAAGGAGGAACGAGGTCTTACCCCTTGTGTGGAGAAGCTCTAAGAATGTGGCAGTGGAAGATTTCATCCAACTGATAGCAATGCACATTCTGGGGGAATCCAACGTGATAGCAGACAAATTGAGCAGGTCCATTCTACTACCTCACGAGTGGTATCTCAACATGGAAGTGGCAGAAATTATTTTTCGATGATGGGGCCAGCCTTGCTGTGACCTATTTGCATCTCCTGTAAGCAACAAGTGCAGCAGCTTCTTTGCCGTAACCCCACCCACCTGGGGAATTACCAGGAGATGCTCTACTACACAACTGGCCTCTCATTCTTCTCTCTGCATATCCTCCAGCTCCCTTGATCCCCAAATTTCTGTAGAAAGCTTTCCGGTTAAAGAGCAAACTCACCCTAATTGCACCTTATCTGCCTCAACAGATTTGGTACCCCTTTCTTTGGCCTCATCTCGTCTACCCATTTTGGATTCTGGATCTGATTCCAGACCTTTCTGTCTCACCAGCCAGACATGATTCACTCACATATCTCAAACCTAAAGCTGACAGCCTGGTTTCTCCACTTCTGTTAATAGCCAGACAAGAAATGCTGTCTTCTCTTGTCCATCATATACTTTTGTCTTCTCACAAAGCCTCCACAAGAAAACTTTACAGAAGTAAATGGAAAATATTTATTTTTGGGCACATCAAAAACGCAATGTTCCCTTTACAGCTCGTGTGCAGTCTCCTTGAATTTCTGGCTACAGTTTTCAGTGAAGAAGCTAGCTCCTCAATTATTAGAATTCAACTAGTGGTCATCTCTAATTTTCATATAATAACTGAAAACTCCACTCTGACTTCATCAAAACTTTGTAAGGCCTTTTTGAAAGGTACTCTTCTTTTGAGGCCTCCTTATACAGACCCAATTCTTCCATGGGACTTACATTTGGCACTACAGACCTTAATTCATTCCCTTTTTGAACCAGCAGCAAAACGTGATCTAAAATTTCTGACCTGGAAGAGACTATATTTTTGGTAGCCATCACCTCTGCTATAAGAATATCTGAAGTCCAAGCATTATCCTCTAATCCTGCCTACCTGGTTTTTAATAGGGATAAGTGGGCATTACAAACCAATCCTTCTTTCCTTCCTAAGATGGTGTCAGAATCCAGCATCAACCAATCTTTTAATCTGCCAGTTTTCTTTACACATTTTACAAACAAAGGTGAATATATGTTACACTTATTGGATGTTCATAGGCAAATTATGTTTCTATTTACAGAGAACAATAGACATCAGAAAAACAAGTCAATTATTTGTTTTCTTTGTGGATTCTAAATTGGGTGAGCCAGTTAAAAAGGTAACTCTGGCTAGATGGCTTACAGATTGCATATAATTTGTCTACAGCAAACTGGGTCTGTCCTTACCAGAACCTTTACTTTCAACCAGATCCATGGCAGCATCTTTAGTATTTTTATCTAAGGCTTCCATAGATGATATGTGTGTGACTGCAACTTGGACTAATCCTTAAACCTTTATTACTCATTGCAAATTGGATCTGGTCTCGGCGGGGGAAGAGCAGTCTTTGGCTCAACTGTGCTCAGGAATATCCTTGGTTAGAGTCCACTCAAGGTTTTAGGTAGCTGGGACTCTGTCCCAACTGTTGAGGAATAAGTGAAAATTGACAACATTAGAGAAAGAAGTTATGTACTCACCATAATGTTCGATCTGTGTTGTCCATTTTCATTCTTCAACTTCCATCCCACCACCCCCTTAACTTTTTCATCCAATGACTTCAGGAAGAGCTAGAGCTTATAAGGAAATCACTGTCCCTTATGTTGAGCTTCAGATTTGGTTTCTTCTACCTGGATAGTAATTGTTTCTTGGAGCAAGTAAACCAGCAAACAAGGTCTGAGGTATGTTAGGTGGTGGGGCATTACAGGTAAGGGAAGCCATGAGCTAAAGTCATGGCAGTCTCATCCATGGATCAGATCCGAACCAGCTGTTCAGGAAGAATGAAAATGGACAACACAGATGGAACATTATGGCAAGTACATAACTTCTTTTTCTTGATGATATGGTTTTAGTGATAGCCATTATGGAGGAGAAACCCTCTGAATTTAAAAAGTGTGGGTTGTGGCCACAAAATCCCTAATTTAGATGCTCACGCTAAATACATTTATTGCTTGGGGGCCCCCACTTAGATGAGGATAGTTTGATTTGTACTGGCTTTAGTACAGAAGGGTGAAGTAAGTGGGTCCTCAAGGGATTTATTCCTGCCACAGTGGGAAAAGTTTCCCTCCCACATTCTTCTTCCTCTTCTCTTGCTTATAGTAAGAGTAGGGGCGAGAAGAGCTCAGAAAAGGCTAAGGACAAAGATGAGTAGAGATGCAGGGAGCCTAAGAAGCATTGTCCAGATCAGCTGGGTCCCTTTGACCTAGTTCTAAAGTTATAGAAGCCTTTGGACCCTGCTCTGGCTTTGGAGCCCCTTATTATTGGATCATGCACTCCTCTGCTCTCAGAGCTATGGTTCTCACTTGAACCATTATTCCCCAGGCTCCAGTCATCTTTCCTGCAAATGAAATCATATTATAGGACATCTAGAGCCCTGTCCATGGCTTCATCCCTGAGGTTTGTGCTGTCCTCCAGAAACCTATCTAAAATGGACATTGACAGAATGATGAGGAAGTTCTTCAAGACCCAGATCCATCTTGAGATTCTCTTGGCCCCAATCTCTGTCAGAGTTTTGGGCCTTCTTCTATCCCCTCATCAGATTGTAGCTCTTCTCCTGATCCAACCCATGAACTTGTGGCACTTGTATATGAGTGCTCCTGGAGTTGTCTTGTGTCGAATCCAAAGGCTTGGTCTTTGTCAACTCTGACCATCTCTGTGTTTCAGTCGATTCAGAGTGCCTTGGACCTCGATGGATTTCTGAGACTGGGTGCTGCTGCTGGCATCTTGGGGTCGAGTTCGACTCAGAGGTTGCCAGAGCCATCCTTTCCTCTCTGTGCATTGGCACTAGATAGCTCAGCTACAGAATTACCCTCAGAGCCAAGTCAGATCATTGGGGCCAGCCCTTGTTAGAGTCTTTGGTTCCTACCTGGATAGTGTCTGGTCCTGCTTTGGCTTTTGAGGCCTTCAAGAGGATGCTCTTTTGGAGTAGACAGCAGGCTTCCCTTCCCAGATCCACCCTTTCCCCCACAGAGCTCAAGTCCTTGTTATCCACATTCAGTCAAGCTAAGACAGCCAGCTCCTCCATCTTGAGGAAGTCTATACAGTGGATTCCCCACTGGCTTAGGAATCCTCTTCAGACCATCCCACTGGAGAGGGTTACCAAAGGCCTTTGTGCAGAAGGAGGCACATAGACCTCCCACAGGAATCTGTGACAGGGGACACTGATTTTGATGAAGTGGAGGGGTTCCTGGGATCCCATTGTTGAGAATGTCTCATTTGTTGAGATCCTTGAACTTCTCAGACAAAATCAGAGTGGTCCACTTAAGCCCATTTCAGCAGGAGCAGTATTTATTGAAGCTTCTGAGGCTGGCCTGTCTAACTCTTGGGTCAGTTTCTCCTGTGGATGACTTGGCTGACCTTTTTTGAAAGTGGGCAAGGAAGGAACTGGGTGTAGTTGAACCCATCCCCTGGAAGCCTGACAAAATTTAAAGTCTCCCCAACAACAATCTTGTTTGGAGCAAGGTGCCCACAATGTATTTGAAGGAGCTTATTGAAGAGATCTCCCCAGTCCATCCCTCTAACAGGGAGTCCATGGAGTTGGGCAGGTTTGGTAAGCGGACAGGAAGCTGAATTATCTGGCTGACTTAACATGTTTTCAGAGAATTTGAACTAGAAACTATCCAAATCATTCTCTGTCATTTTTTGAGGAGGAGAAGAAAGCTGTCGACATACAGTTGGCCACCCTCCAGTCTTTGTCAAATACGTCAGTGTGCCTTATTTCAAATGTGGCTGATGGCATGTCAAGAGCAGTAAGCACTGGAATAGCTACCAGACAGCATGCCTGGATGTGTCTGTGTGACTTTGCAAAATACTTAATTCTCCCTATGATGAGTAATAAGACCTTGTCTGCCACTGTGGTTTTATACCCTCCCCCATGACATTGTCAAGAAACCACAAGGGTGGGAAGAAACTGCGGCTCCACAAATTTCAAGGTTTAGCAGCAGGACGCTTCTGGCAGTAGACTCCCCCACCTCACCCCTCCTGTTGCAGGTGGGGGGGCAATCATAGTGGATGCCACCCCGGTGGCAGAGTGGGAGCGTTCATAGCGGATGTCACCTCCCCATGGTAGAAGGGGGATAATCATAGTGGACATTGCCACTGTGGCAGAGGTGGACAGTTGAATCTGGCAATACACTTACCCCACCTCATCCCTCTATTTGCAGGGGAGAGCAGTCATAGTTGACACCACCCCCCTCATGGCAGAGTGGGAGCGCTCATAGCGGATATCACCCCCTCCCCCATTGTAGAGGGTAATAATCATAGTGGATGACGCCCCCATGGCAGAGGTGGGGACAGTAGAATCAAAGCTTTTGGGACCCTTCCTCTGATGGGGCTTTTCAGCGTTCCTGAAAAGTTGCCTGACTGCCACTCTTTGGATGCAGTCAGGGGATGCTTTACCCTGTACCCCATAATGTGGACTTCCACAATCAGAGATGTTTGGGTGCAGAGAGTTATTATCCAAGGTTATACAATTCCCCTTCTTTCACATCCTTCATTTTCAAGAAAACTTCCCAATATGCCACCCTCTCAACAGAAGGCAGCAGAATTAGAAATAAATAAATAAATTAAATAAAAAGGCTGAAAATAACAACTCGCCACGAGTACTAGAAAAGGTTTAATGGACATCTGTTCTAACATAAAATTAGGATCCTATGTTAGAAAAGTGAAAACTTGCTTCAGTTGAATCTGCTAACGTGGCTGACTTGCAGTTTCTATCATGGGGAAACAATTCTACTGATTGCTCTGACTTCAGCAAGAAAGGTGTATGAGTTCCTAGCTCTTATGGTGAGTCAACCTTATCCCGTTTTCTATAGTGATGTCTGAGTTTACTTTAAGCCAAACTATCAATGTCTGTTTTCTTTACTGAACCTAAAATGAGGGAGAAAGAAACTGTGTAACTTGATGTCCACAGACAATTTTGGTATTGTCATGACAGAACTAAATCTTTCAGACCTTTGGATCACTTGTTCATTTCTTATGAAGGTAAGAAGGGATGTCAAAGCAGACTATTTCCAAATGGATATCCAAGCTATTAACTTTTGTTGTACTTACTTAAAAAAAAAAAAAAAATATTCCAGGCATGGCCAAGGCCCACTCTACCGTACTATGGCTTCATCTGTGGCTTTTTGGAAAAGGTTGAATTCTAGACGTAGTCTAGAAGCAGCAGTTTGGTTCTCTTTACATACTTTGTAAGCACTATAAGCTGCATTCCTTTTGTAGGTCTAAATCAGGTTTTGATAGGGCCATTCCTAGGGGACTGCTGGACTCTTCTCCTTTCACCTCCCAAATGTAGCAAACTATCTGTATAGCTAAGGCTGCTGCAGCAATGATTAATGTGATGAGCATAGTTCAGTTGTGTAAGTAAACCTACCATAACAGATGTTCAGATTATCACTGCTCCAGTAGCCACTCCCTCTCTCAATCCCACTTGTTTTTTGGTGTGGTGTTTGTCAGGGTGTCAGTACTTCTTTGTTGTTGTTCTAGCATTGTCCTTTCAGGGCTTGGCCTCCCTCTCTCTGTTGGCATGCAAGCTTTGAAGGACTTGGTGCTCCCAAGCTTGTCTTTTTAGTCGGCTCAACTGAAGCTCATTGATGGTTTGGGTGTGTGGAAGGTGCCCTGAAATTTTGGAAGCTGGCTAGCTGTTATATATTTGACAGGTTACAGCACATATTGATCATTTGAACATCTGTTGTTACGCTAAGTTTACTTACTTGCACAGCTGTACTTTTCTTCTCTCTTGACTGCTGATTTTTCCCTCCACAGAGGCTGCTCAGTTAGCAGTCATAGGGATGTTGTGGGAAGGACCCAGAAAGTTTGGAAGCTAGTAAAAATAAAAGCATCATAATACTTGCAGGTCCCAGTGGGGTAAACCAGTGAGAACTCAACTGCATGTGGCAGCACAGAGATCCCCTTCCCCTACTATGTTGTTTGGCTGACAGAACTGAAAAATGTATTAGTGGTAACCCCCCCCCCCCCCCCCAGTGATGCAGGCAGATCTCTTTTTACTGTTAAACTTTGTCGGCCCATTCTAATGATACTGGCAGTGCCCCTCTAATGACAGTGTACACTTCATTAGCATAATATGCCACTGATACCCAATTCATCATCTTGTCTGGAATTTTTTTTTTTTTTAAATGAGCTACTCGTAGAGATGGCAGTCAATCAGACTGCATTGTCTTGCTCCTCAGCACTGTCATGCATACTGATCACTGCAGCACCTAGTATGTTGTGGTGTACTAGGCTTATTTATGTGCTGTCAAGAACAAAAGATGGCACGTGTACACTATACTGGCACCAGCTATCCCAGTTCATGTTCAAGAATATGGTTAGTGGGCACGTGTGTTCAAGACCTATTGTGCAAGCTGGTTGCATACATCTGTGCACTGTCTGTGAATTTCCAGAGTCATTTGTGTCTGGTATTTTATTCTACTGTTAGTTTAGTAAGTAAATGACTTTACATAGATATTGAATTGCATGTATTACAGCTGCAAAAGTGCAGGTGCCATTACAGATCTTTTGCCAATAATATGAAAATTATTAATTATATTCCATCTGTCTATGAGAGTGCATGCATTTCCATTCTCCCACAAGGGCTGCCATCTCAGGCTTTGGTGACCACATCCATGTCCCACCTTGACCAATGACCTGTTTCAGGAGAAAGCACCATGCCTTCATGCAAAGCAACAGGCCTACTCAACCAGCTGAATGCTAAAAAGTCCTTCTCTCCTGGATGAGACTTTGGGGAAAAAGGTTATTCCTTTTCCATGCCCCAGCTTTTCCATCACCCATAGTCAAACTCTGTTCACAGTCAGAGCTTCATCCCTGTGTGTCACAGAGTTGCATATGGCTATGGGTTTTATTACTAATTCTTTAGGTGTCTTTCACCATTTGCTGTGGATTGCCTGGATGAACAGTCCCCATCACAGTTTGGATGTTTTTTCCCCTCCTACTTGTCATGAGTTCACAAATGGTAAGTAGACTGCAGTAAATATAAATGATGGTAGAATGGGATGTAGAGAATTTTGTAAAATAAGAGTCCCTCCCACATACACACAAAAAAAAAAAAAAAAAAAAAAAAAAAAAAAAAAGAGCCACACAAGGACAAATGCACAGAGTTCAGGTAGTCTACATCTGGACTCCAACTTTTTTGTCACACTTAGTGGTGTTTCATCATCTTGGTCTTCCTCTAAAATAACCATTTTTTGTAGAGGGATGGAACTTGGCATCTTCCACCCATTGCACGTGATGCTGTGAAAGGAATTATCTGTTAAATTAGTCTGAATTTTGAAGAGGTTATTGATAAACGAAAATTACATACTTTTCTGATATGACTGTAGGTAGGTAGCATTTGTCCTTCTGACAGTTTGAATGTTCCTCTATTTTCCAACTCATAAACTGACTTCTGTCTTAGATGAATTGTTTTCTGTTTTACTGTCGAAACCTAAACTTATTTCCTCAAACATTCCTGCATGGTATAAAACTGAAACAGGTTTAGGTTCATAGGTGTTTATTAGGCTAACAACCACAAGGGCCTTTTTAAGCCTATCCTTGCCTCCCAAATCTCTGACAAGTTCTGATACCCCTGATTAAGTGTTAGCAGGGACCTGGGAGATGAACCATTTACAGGTTACCTGTGTCCATTAGAGACATATTTGGCAAACCAGGGATGAATTTCGGGTTTCCCATCCAGTTGTCCAAGTTGCAGTTGAATTGGGCCAGGGAGGAACTCTGCTTCATATGGATGGGGAGCCTGTTCCATAGATGGGATAGTTTCTGGGACACATACCTCTCTGTCCACCAAGTCCTGTTTATGTTACAGGCAAGGTTTAAGTCTTTAGAACAGATAACTCTGGTGCTGTTTGATGTTCATCGTGTTACCCTGCTGCAGTCATCACACTTGGGTTATCCTGCCGTCAGGCGGTCCCGCAGTCGTTCTGAGTTCCAAAGTCTTGGTCCAGCGTCAGTTGCTGTCGCTCCTTCCCTGATAACTCTGGTGCTGTTTGTTTTGTGGATATGCAGGGGGTCCATTAGAGTGGGGTCTGACAATTCCAGGCATAGATTTCCCGTCGGAAGCCTGTAGGAGACAGAATACAGGGTTAGGGCCTTGATGCGGTCAGCATAGGACATTTTTACTTGCGCTCTGTATTCTTTTAGTGAGGAACCTCTGTGGATATTCCAATTGTTGGATATGCCTGGTTAGATACATACCAAAGGTGACACTGTATTTGATAGGTCTGATGAATGTCGAATACAGTGGAACAGTGACTTCCTTGGAATTAGATGCCATACCTTTGTTTAGAAGTTGTGCAACATAGAATGATTTCCTCACTAGTGTAGACACATGATGGTCAAAGGCTAGATTACTATCTATGTGTGTCCCTAAGTCCCTGACTACTGGTTCAACTCTAAGGGGTGTGTTGTTAATATGATAGTTATCAGGGATGGATGACTTTCCGAAGGATACTATTATGCATTTCTTGGCATTTAGTTTTAGTCCATGGCTCTGACACCAGTTGTTTGTCTGTGTCAGCCCCTTCTGGAGAACATTTGTGTTAGTGTGAGATTCAGTGACAGCTCCCAAATTGCAGTCATCTGCATATTTAATCAGCCAGAGGCCACTGACATTGGCCCTGATTTCTGAGAAGTAAATGCCAAAAAGGAGCTGTCCAAGGACTGATCCCTGAGGGACTCCACTTATGACTGTTTTTTGTGTGTAGAGATGGGCACCCCAATTCTAACTTCTTGGGTCCTGCCTGTGAGCCAAATGACTACCCACCGGGTGACATATGGGTTTGTACATAACCTCTTGAGTTTGTCAACAATGCCTGAGTGGGGTATTGTGTCATATGCCTTGGCCAGGTCAAGCTAGACAGTGTGAACGATTTTGCCCTCATCCATTGCTTTGGTGACCTTCTCAAAGAAGTCCACCAGGTTGAGTAGGCATTATCTGCCCTTGACAAAATCAGTCTGGGTTGGGTCCAGTGTGTAGAGGTTTACTATATCTCTGTTGATCGTCTCCATGATAATTCTTTCCATGGCTTTACATATAAGACTAGTGAGACTTAAGGTCTGTAGATGGCCCACCTTTGTGCACAGGGATGACTGTTGCCTTTCTCCATTCATGAGGCACGAAGCCTATTTGGATGCTACAGTTAAATAGTAATTTCAGAGGCCCTAATAGGTCATGTTTCATGCTATTTAGAAGGCATTCTGGGATATTTTTTGGGCCCATTGATTCAGTGTTCTTGGTCTTAGAAAGAGCATTAAGGACCTGTTTCCTAGTAATAGTAGGAGGAGTTATATTTTATGATATTTCTTGAGGGGATATTTGAGTGGGAGAGAGGAGTAAAGATGGAGCTGTATTTATCAGCCAGGAGGTTTACTGCATCTTCTGGCTCAGTAAAGATGGCTCCATTAATAATGAGCTGTGGACACAATTGTGTATTGCCTTTGAGGTTGCAGACATAGCTAAGGAATGCTTTGTGGTTGTCCTTGTCCTGGGAGGCCAATCTTACCTCAAATTTGGCTTTTGTACACTTTATTTGTTATCTGAGGTGCTTGTTTAGTTTGATGGGAGTACTTTTATCCTGTTGAGTGCTCCACCTCCTAGTTTTTGCCATGATTTTTTTCCTCCTTTTATACAGCCTATTGATTTTGTGATTCCACCAGGGTGGCTTATTTTCTGAGTTAGTTTTGTACTTCTTCCTGGTGGGTAAAGCTTCCTCTATGCAGCTATTAACATGATTGCACAGGGTTTCTGTGAACAGTTCTGCATATGTAGTAGTGTTCTTAGGGTCTATGGGGGCCTTAAATTTTACCAGGATCTCACTTAATAGCAGAAGGTTAGCCTTAGAATAGTTCCTGGTTTAGCAGGGTGTCCAGGTTTTATTTTTACTTCAAAGGAGACCATTTTGTGGTCTGACCTTACCAGGGAAGGTATTACAATAGGGAGTGTGCAGCAGTCATCCATATTAGTGAGGACCAGATCACCCTGGTTGGTGTATTGAATATCTGGTTCAGGGAGTTTGTGTTTACAAAATGCAGGAATCTCTGTGCATGTACATTTGGTGTCGCATAGGATTTCCAGTCAATACTGAGGTAATTAAATTCACCCATGAATATGGTATTGGGTTGGATGGTTAGTGTTTCTAGTAAGTTTAAATACATGGTATGAGTTTCTTGGGTCATAGAGGGGGACCTATAGCTTGCAAGGGAGTGATATTGAATTTTACCTGTGCTGATTTGAGCAAGGAGCAGCTCAATTGCATTTTGCTGTTTGACCAGCCTTGAAGTCTATTTATTTTTGATATAAATAGAGACACCTCTACCTTTAATCCCTATCTGTTTAGTAGCTGGTCTAAATGTGTGGAAGGCATTATAACCTTGCACTGTTGGTGTGCTCTCTGCGGCTTTAAACCATGTCTCAGTGACCCCACAGATATCAGTATTTTGTAGGGTAAAGATAGCTTCTAGCGAGTGGAGTTTTTTGTTTAGACTCCAAGCATTGAGCAGTAATGCCTTTAGATTTTCTTGGTTTTTATTTGCTATGTCAGAAGTATTTTCAGTTTGGCATTGCCTACAAAAGCCACTATCGAGGAAGACATATGATGTTAAGTTGTCAAACTCGCCTTCATTCTTGCTGGATGGGTTCGGAGCCGATCCTCGGCTCTGACTCGGCACTTGCTAAGCTCGAGAACTCATTTTACCAGCTCAAGGCAACCCTATATCCCATGATGCAAGGCGTGACTACCTCAGATCTCGTTTGCCGCTTCGCGAAGAGGTCTCCTTTTTTACCAGCTCAGATAAAGCTTCAATTTATAAAGATTAGTCAGGGTTTTTTCTCCCTTACCTCCTATTTTTTCATTTATTGAGTATATTTTATATTAATAGATAATCTCCTACCCTATATTCCTCCCTTTACATTAGGATTTATTCCTCTCTTCAGGCCTTAACCCTCCCTCTCAGTTAATTCCTGTCAGGTTGTGTGTTGTCTGTTTTTTGGGGGTTAACTGTGTGACTGTTTTGTGTTTGTGTATTTTTGGACATTATTATGTCTAAGGAAGTGAAGGTCTCAGGCTTCAAGAAGTGTGACTCGTGCTGTCAGAAAATGTCTCTGACAGACTGTCACACTTCTTGTGTGTACTGCCTGGGGCCTTTACACCTGCAGGACTCCTGTGCCATTTGTCACTCCTTTAGCCAGAGAGTCCTGCAGGAACGAAGAAACAAATTGATTCTTCGTGGCTTGTTAAAGCCAGAGGGTTCTCCGACCAAGGCTGGGTCGGTTAAACCCTCTAAGCCATCTAAAGCCCAGGCTGTAGTTTCCAAGCCTTTGGCTGTGGTTCCGACTCCTTCGGAGTCGAGATCGGCTCCGGCCGGAGCCGATCTTTCCACTTTGGAAGTTGTTGTGTTAGCGCCGTCTGGCTCCGACACACAGATACCCAGTACTTTGTCGGCTCCGGCCGGAGCCGACGTGTCTTTATCCAGTATTGGAGCCGATAAGTCTTCAGCTCCATCTGGAACCGAGGGGTCGTCGGCTCCGATGGCTCCATCCAGGAAGAGATCTCGGTCTCCTTCCCTGGAGTCGATTCGTTCGGCTCCAGGATCTCCTCTTTTGTCGGAGCGGAGCCATCGGAGCCGATCTTCAAGATCTTCCAGGCTGTCAGACCACGATTTAGAGAGGGTGGTAAGCAGACTGTTGAAGTCACAGGCACTAGCCCAAATGCTCCATAGCCCGTCTCAACAGACGTCTGCTATTTCTCATCCCCCTGAACTTCCTCCTCCGACTCTCCTTCAGAGTTCGGAGCCGGAGCTTCTCGGAACGGGGACCGTGGGTGCGCTGGAGCCGATACTTCCCATTTCGACTCCAACGTCTTCGGCTCCGATCTCCTCCATGAGACCTTCCTTGAAGGGATCCGGTTGTCGAGTCTCCCTTGTCGGCTCCGAGGGGGCGAGTGGCATCGGACCCTTGTCCGACCCTGCTCTCCCTCTTGGAGCTTCGGCATTGGTGAGCTCGGCACCGACATCGGCTTCGGAGCCTTCTCTTTCGGTGGGGCCGGGGATTCCTGTTTCTTCGGAGCGGGATTCTTCTGGCCTCCCTGGGAGAGGAGCCTTCGAGGTGATGAGGAGTGTCCTAGCCCCTGAGCTAGGTCAACGGTCTATTCCTTTAGCTCCTCCATCTTCGGTGCCTGTTGATGTCTCTTGCCAGTCTCTTGCTCCTGGACCCAGAGATCCATCGCCCCAGGTTTCCCCATTGGGAATAACTTCCTCTTCCAAGGTTTCTCCTGATCCTGCAGCAGAACTCCCGCGTAAGAGGACGTGTAAGAGGAAGCTCACAGACTCCCCTGAGTCTACTACATCAGATACCGACTTAGATGAGTTGGAGGGTTCCCCACGGTCCCCCTCTGAGGATGTCTCCTTTTCAGACATCCTGGAACTCCTTAAGCAGAGGGGGAACTGGCCTTCCATTGACCCCTCCGAGGATGAGTCGGTATACCTGGAGGCTTTTGGGTCTCGACCCTCCACCTCCTGGGTGTCTCCGCCTTTCGACCCACTCATGCAAGTAGTGGCTCGGAAGGCGTGGGCAGCCCCGGATTCTGTGGAACCAGTTCCTAGGAGGCCCTCCAAATTTATTACAGCCCCTGCAGACAAACAGTTTCTTTCTAAGGGTGTCCCTGTTGATTCTATGGTGGTGGCGGCGGCCACCAAGAAGGAACTTGCTGATCCTTCTGTGCCTGTCCATCCTCCTAATAAGGATTCTAGGACCATGGATAGGTACGGCAAGCGGATGTTTTCTTCAGCGACCTTTGCTATGCGTTCGCTGAACTACCTTTGTCACTTTACCAGACTTCAGAGAGACATTCTCAAGGAACTAGGTGAAGTAGTTCAGGATCCTTCGGCGACTGGGGCTCAGGAAAAGATTGCCTCACAGCTAGGAATCCTCAATTCTTTGACTAACTCCTCCATGCGGCTCATTTCTTATGCAGCCGATGGGGCGAGTAGGGCCGCAGGCACAGGAGTGGCACTTAGGCGTCAGGCTTGGATGCGGCTTTGTAATTTTGCAGACCCCTTTAAGGCGTCCTTCACCAATACCCCCTTTGACGGTTCGGCTTTGTTCGGGCCTCAGGTGAAGGATACTTTGACCAGGTGTGAACAAGACGGCAAGACCCTTTCTGCCATAGGAGTCCATTTCTCCACCCCTTCAAGACCCTATCCAAATGGTCAGAAGGGAGGGAAAATGTGGTTCCGTAAATCTCAAGGAGTCACGCCGGACACACGTGGTCAGTTTACCCCCAGAGGCAGAGGGGGTAATAATAATAGACGCCGCTCTAGGGGCAGAGGGGGTCCGCAGAATCAGGGTAGCAGGGAGACTCTCCCTGATAAACCCTTCCAGCATTCCTGAGGTGTTGCCCGACTGCCCACCCTTGGAGGCAGTCGGGGGAAGATTGTCGCTGTACCCAATAGCCTGGCGTTCCCTCTCTCAAGACAAATGGGTACAGTCGATCATATCCGAGGGCTACAATATCCCCTTCGAGAGGTATCCCGTTCCTCATCAATCCCTTCCAGACGTCTCACCCGGTCTAAGGGAATTGGCAAAGCAGGAGGTATCAAAGCTCCTAGCAAAGAGCCGTCCAAATAGTGCCAGCAGACCAAGTAGGATCCGGCATCTACTCAAGATTCTTTTTGGTCCCCAAAAGGACGGGAGATTGGAGACCAATTTTAGACCTCAGCAAACTAAACAAGTTTGTCAAGAAGGCAAGGTTCCGGATGGTCACACTTCAGTCCATTCTACCCTTTTTGGGCAAGGACAACTGGATGTGCTCAATAGACCTTCAGGATGCGTACTATCATATAAAGATTCACAGGCGCTCCAGAAGGTTTCTCCGCTTTCGGCTGGGGTCCAGTCATTTTCAATTCAGAGCCCTGCCCTTTGGCCTCACTACAGCTCCCAGAGTGTTTACCAAATGTATGGCAGTGGTTACGGCTCATCTGAGACGTCAAGGATTCCAGGTGTTTCCGTATCTAGACGACTGGCTCCTCTCCACCACCACCAGGCATCAACTCCTCAAGGCCAGAGACTACACTCTGCAAATCTGCAAACAATTGGGGATTTCAATAAACTTTGAAAAATCTTCTCTGTCGCCTTGCCAATCTATTACCTTTATAGGCGCAGAATTAAACACTGTCAGTATGTCAGCCAGACTCACAAAACAAAGAATTCTGGACATTCAGAAGCATGTTCGGATCATATTACTCAGCAAGAAGATCAGAGCCAAATTTGTCCTGAAGGTTCTGGGTCTTATGGCTGTGGCCATTGTTCTACTGCCATTAGCCCGCTTCCACATGCGTCTTCTGCAGTGGATGTTGTTCGCGCAGTGGTCATTCCAGCAGCTCCCCATGAGTCACGAGATTTTAGTCACGCAGTTGTGCAAGACTCATCTAACCTGGTGGATGTCTTCTCCTCTGCTCCATCAGGGCCGACTGTTTGTTCCCCCAGTTCCGGTTGCCACAGTCACTACGGATGCCTCTCTGATCGGGTGGGGGGGGCATTATCAGGGCAGGATGGTCCATGGGACTTGGCAACCCATAGAATACCATCTGCATATAAATGTCCTAGAGATGAGAGCAGTGATTTTAACGTTGCAAGCCCTCAGCGACTTTCTTCCCTTAGGGACTATTGCAGTTCAGATGGACAACATGTCTGTAGTCTGGTATATCAACAAGCAGGGCGGGACCAGGTCCTACCCACTGTGTCGAGAAGCTCTCAGACTTTGGCAATGGGCGATCTCCTCTCATCGGTTTCTGATAGCAACGCATATCCCCGGGAGATCCAACCTCTTAGCGGACAGACTGAGCAGAGCTATTCTCATGCCACACGAGTGGTCTCTCAAGCAATTGGTAGTGGACGAGATTTTTCAGAAGTGGGGCTTCCCTTCCTGCGACCTTTTTGCTACACCCCAAAACAGCAAATGCCCGGACTTCTTCACCCTCTTTCCTCTACCAGGCCATTCCCCGAGAGACTCTCTAACCCAGGATTGGCCCCGGGGACTTCTGTATGCATTTCCTCCATTTCCACTGATACCACAAGTTATTCAGAAAGTACCGTATTGAGAGCCAAGTTGATCCTCATTGCCCCCTACTGGCCTCGACAAATTTGGTTTCCGTCCCTGCATCATCATCTCCTGGCGCAGCCTTGGCATCTGGACCCAGTTCCAGACCTTCTGACCCACCAGTCGGGTCAACCGCACCGGGCCATTCGTTCTCTCAACCTCACTGCTTAGTTGCTCCACTTCCTTCCTTAGCCAGGCTTCCTGTGATTTCTAACCCCGTTAGGAATATCATAGTAGCTTCTCTAAAGCCCTCCACCAGAAAGATTTATGCTAGTAAGTGGAAACGTTTTTCTTTCTGGGTGAAGTCTAAACACTTAGATCTCTTTACTGCTCCAGTGCATTCAATTTGGACTTCTTAGCAGAGATTTTTCAAGCAGGGTCTTCTTCTTCTACAGTTAAAGTCCAATTGGCAGCAATCTCTAATTTTCTTGTTGGTTTAGCGGATCAAAACATAATGTCCCACAAGCTTTGCAAAGCATTTCTCAGAGGTATATTTCTCCTGAAGCCTCCAATCAGAGATCCTCCTCCGCAATGGGATTTGAACTTAATGCTGGCATCCTTGATTCTACCCCCCTTCGAACCGACTGCTACATGCTCTTTAAAGTTTCTTTCCTGGAAAACAATTTTCTTGGTGGCTGTTACTTCAGCTAGAAGGGTTTCTGAACTTCAGGCCCTCTGTGTCCGTTCCCCTTACTTGATTTTTCACAAAGATAGGGTTTCTTTAAGACCTAATCCATCTTTTTTGCCCAAAGTTGCTTCCCAGACTAATCTGAATCAATCTATTGATTTGCCAGTTTTTTTTCCCTAATTATTCAGACAAAGCTGAACAAAAACTTCATTGCTTAGATGTCCATCGTCAACTCAGATATTATTTGGACAGAACTAAACAATTCAGAAAATCTGATCAACTATTCCTTTCTTATGCAGAGAACAGAAAAGGTCTCCCAGTCTCTAAAGTGACCTTATCCAGATGGCTGTCTTCTATCATTTCTTATGTTTATCATCTTAGAGGCAAGCAACTGTCCTCTAAACCAAAAGCACATTCTACCAGGAGCCTGTCCACATCCACAGCCTTTCAGGATAGGCTACCTATTGACACCATTTGTGCAGCAGCCACTTGGGCCACTCCTCACACTTTTGTCTCTCATTACAAATTGGACTTGGCCTCCAGGGACAGGGCTAGGTTTGGTTCCACAGTTCTCAAGAGTCTGTTCCATTGAGCCACCCAGGATAGAGGTGCTAGAGACGCTGTCCCATCCAGCAAGAATGAAGGCGAGTTTGACAACTTAACATTTAGAAGTTATGTACATACCATAACATTCCATGTTAGTTGTCTTCTCTCGCCTTCTTTCTTCCTCCCTCCTTCCCCTGGCCTGGACTGATCTTGAGGTTGTACCTTCCTTTGTTGGGGTGTTGTCACTCTTTCCAAGAGTTCCCAGTAGGAAGAGTCATTATTGTTAGTGGCTATCGGCCTAGTTTCTCCTACATTTAGTAATCTTTTTCCTGGGGAAGAAGTGTTTTTTGGCAGGGTTTTCTTCTAGCTACCAAACGAGATCTGAGGTAGTCACGCCTTGCATCATGGGATATAGGGTTGCCTCGAGCTGGTAAAATGAGTTCTCGAGCTTAGCAAGTGCTGAGTCGGAGCCGAGGATCAGCTCCGAACCCATCCAGCAAGAAAGAAGGCGAGAGAAGACAACTAACATGGAATGTTATGGTATGTACATAGCTTCTAATTTTAGCTAATATTCAAAAGTCTAGAGGAAAGAGGTGCAGACCATCTCTGGCAAAGCAGCGTGGTCTGTAGACCATCTCCTTCCATGCTGACAAATATTGTACCCACTTAGAATGACACCAGAGACTAAGCCAATTGTTAAAGTCAATCATCTTTTGTTCGTATTGTGGCATCATCCTTGGAGAAGGTAAAATGCTGCTTAATGCTAGGCTCATACCAGCCTGAGATGCACATTCCGAGAGCTCCATGATGTCTGTCTTCATATAGTGTAGGGAGGTATGTCTCAGGTCATTTACTCCCACATGGGCTATGACTGAGTCGTATTGGCAATTGTAGTCCAGTGAACTGAGTGCATACGTAATGTGACAGATCCTAGCCCCCTGATAAGCAACTGACTGTAACTTTCTCCTTACTCAGCCATGTGACGGGCATCAGTGTGTCTCACAATGGTGTCTCTAATGACTAGAATGTTGGATTGTGTGGTGGCTTGCCTTATGGGATTAGAGGTAGAAGCTCCAAGAGATGTAGCTCTATGTTGATTTGGGTGTTGTGAAAGAGCACATTTGGGGCTGCTGAGGGTATTTGTTATGTGTGCTTTGTGTAGGAGGTCTTTGTGATTTAGGAAGGTTACATGTAAGTGCCTCAGCATATGTGGGTCGATATGTTTGCCTGAAATTGTGTGTGATGGTTGCAGTGTGTATTCTACAGACAACCTTATTGACATTAGGAATGTGAGAGCTTTGCCTCCAGTGACATTGTGTAAATACATCTCACATACCGTATCACTTTGTTTGACAATTAACTAGTTGTCAGTAAACATTAGACAATTTCTACATTGCCTCAGGATGCCCATATTCACCAAGCTGGTAACAGAGACAGTAGGAAAGTTCATATCCATGGCAATAGACCCTTTTTTATTGATTAGAAAGTTGGAGTGAGAATATCAATCACTGTCAGGAGTATCTGGATTGCAGCTGTGTGTCAGTGCTTGTCACTGCAGACTAGTTGTCCTGTGTGCAACTAGGTGTTGGAGAAATTTCAGTTGTGCTTTTACATGAGAAATGTCACTCAAGGTGTCTGCGTCTGTACAGAGCACTGCCAAACACTTGAAGGGAAACTAATAAATAGACCCTGAAAATTTAAGGATGAGTATTTAGGCAGATATTCTGAAGTTAGAAACAAATAAGGCAGTACTTGCTGAAAACAAAGAATTAACTTGTGAAGAATGATGAAAAGGGAAGTCGCATGAATGGCTACTGCCTGGCTACTACTAATGTCTCAGCACAGCTTCACTGTTTAAGTTTATTTGAAAGTTGTACTTCAGTCACTTTTATAAATCATGACAAAGCTATGATTGATTTGTTTAGTAAGAGTGAGTGATTATCTTTGTAATGGTTCTTTTTTCATATTGAGTATGTGTGTGTGTGTGTGTGTGTGTGTGTGTGTGTATATATATATATATATATATATATATATATATATATATATATATATATATATATATATATATATATATATATATATATATATATATATATATATATAGTTCATAATCAGTGTATGATATTGAAGCCTGCAGCTTTGACTGCACTATTATTACTGCTATGTGAATGACGTATTTAGTTTCCAGTTTCTGGAGAATAAGGTATGAGATTATGTTTTGCACACGGAAGTTCTGCATTGTCGTTTTCAGACATTTTTTAATTTACTTTGTTTTTTAATTCATTTTTTAAGCCGTAAGGCTGATGGTTTTAGTAACAATCATCAAATGACAGATAAAATGATTGTGATATATTTCACTAATTTAATTATTGTTTTATTGGCTAACGATCCCGCCAAAATGGGTTGTATTTAAGTATGTACCATTTTTTGTAAATTTATCTGATGAAGCGT